>NC_052511.1:3790765-4023915 GCF_014356525.2 Nilaparvata lugens
TCTTAAACTGAAATTTTCTTACTTACTATCGTTTGTCTCGTCTCAACAAAAATATCGTCTGGACAATTTTTTAATAATTATTGTTTGTTTGTGGTGGAGCTAGATGATTATAATTTTGATTATTTATGTTTGTTTGTGGCAGATAACGACTGCAGATACGACAATGTGACAGTGACGGCAGATAGTAGGATGAGCATGGACCCCCCGCGGGCCTACTGCGGTGTGAGCGCGCCTCCACCAATCACAGAGCTCGATCAACTCACCATCAACTTTCGCTCTGATTGGATCAAGGAACGCACCGGGTTCCTCTTCGAGTACACTATTGATGGTCAGTCATTCAAATCAAACAATCTATAAAAGTGAAAAGCAACGTTTCGGAGCTAGAAAAGGATAGCGCTATCTGCTTTGTTGAATAATAGACAAGGATAGCAACATCAATGTTAACCAAATAGAATAGAATAGAAAAAACGTTCATTGAATAAATAAGCTACCTTAAGCGAACCTCAAAGAGGCTGCTTGACAAGGTACCATAATACAAAACATGTAAATTCAATTATAAATATACATATATCAGTGAACTTTATTTTTACTTAACAGTTGAATTTACTTATCAGTTTATTACACTGTTAAATTTACTTACAGAATTTACTTAACAGTTAAAATTATCATGATATTAATTAATTAATTGTTGGCTCAGCTCTCAAAAATCTATAAAATGTTATAATATATAGTCAAACTGAACTCACATTAAAAAAATAGAACAGAATGAATTACAACAATACAATGCATTAATAATGAGTTACATTATGTTACATCTAAAGTGTAATTATTCAACCAAATCTTTAAATTTCTTTTCAACAGGCGCATATTAACAAACTCAGCACAATTATTGGGTAAATCATTGAAAGTTCTTGGTACAATGTAGATTAACGTGTTTCTGGCTAAATTATTCGAAGTAAATGGTACATCATAACTCTCATTCCTTAAATCATATCGATTAACTTTTATAACTCAATATTTTTTGTAGGAGTAATTTTCTAAAATCAAAGTAAACAGAAATATACCTTTTATATTCAAAACCTTGCATCTATTCAAAAGGTTCTCATATGAAATATCTCCCTGAGAATTGCTGACCAAACGTAAAATCTTCCTCTGCACCGAAGATATTCTCCTAAGATAAACACATTGCTAGCAAATCCCCAACCTTGCAATCCATATCTCATAACCGACTCTCCCAATGCTATATACATCATCCTCTTCACTTTATTGGGTATTAAATCTTTAATATAGTACATTTTGGCCAATACCTGTTTGAGTCTGTTACAAACATTTTTTATATGGATATCCCAACGAAAATGACTGTCAACTGTTACTCCTAAATACTTAAATACTTATAATTTATACAATTCGATATAAACTGACAATCTCTTGTACATATGAAAATATCTTGCTCCTGCAGTTGGAAACATTCACAGCAATGGTGCTTAATTTTGGGTTCCCTAATTCTTTTCATGTAGGATGAGGTTATATGTAGCACCTTGGTTTTGGTAACATTTACATTTAGACAATTGTTATGAGAACATTTAGCTAGAGTATTGGTATCATGTTGTAACCGGGTTTCGGCCACATCTAACGATTTATGAGAGGAAATCAACAAAATATCATCTGCAAACCAAATACTGTATCTATAACCAAATACTGCCATTATATCTAGTACCTCACTATGGAGATTGATAATGATGTAGAACAGAACTAATTTATCGAAATTCTCGGAATAAATGAATGGTTTCTGTAATTGCAAGTCGGTTTTATTCAAATTCTTTCTATCGGAAAGACTATTGTTATCATATGTCATTTCATCCAATATTTTTGAGTTGAATGACACAATGATGAATGATGCAATAGACATAGATGAAACTGATGATGATCCTCTTTTAGATTATGATATGCATGTATTATTATAGATCATTGTAACTACTGTAATGATAAATAAATGAGTGATTGATCGATGATATTCTCACCAGATATTTATTTATTCATTATTTTATTCATTTATAATTTCTACAAAGTCGCACTGATTGGGAGAGAAAAACTAAGGATACTCCTTGTACGTTTTTTCTCCCAAATTTAGATAACAAGTCCGAAATAGGGTTATGGTTTAACTTTTCTAAAATTTAGATAATTTAAGTTTTATCTCTACCGTCTAGCACAGACAAAAGTAGGCCCTCTTGTGATTTCCTTCTGATCTTTCCGTTCTAGTTGACACTTCTTCTGGAGTTCTCACTAATTTGAGTTCATATTATTATTCTAGAATGTGGCGGCGAAGTAAAATCACCGAGAGAGATTTCCACACCAAATCGTAACGGTGTTTACATGGATGGATTGACTTGTACGTGGAACATCACAGCACCCGAGGATAAAGTCGTTATCGTCACGTGAGTATCAAAACCAGATAATGTAATATCCAAATTTGTAGTTGATTAATTATAAAACTCATCAATGTTTGATTCCATTACGAACTGCTTGTTAAATAATCACTTTGAACAATTAATTACGACATAGCAATCAGGTATACCTGACTGCTATGTCGTAATTAATTGTTCAAAGTGATTATAAAACTCAATTCATGATAATAGTGAAGTGTTGTGTTTCTTTTCTGGTTCAAAATTTTGCAAAATTACTCAAAAATTTCCAACCTCTGTGGAGATTTGAGTGAAATATTTTTGTTTTTAATCAGTTTTTAAATATCAAAATTCAAAATTTTTAGTTTAGTCATTAGTTTTGAAGTGGAAATTGGACTTTTTGAAGTGAAAGTAAAATCTTAACCTTATTCTTTTTTGAAACTTTTATTTGTAAAAATTTGGGAGAAGACAGTTTTGGGCTATGCCTGTTGTCTTCTCCCAATCATATTATATTTATTATAATTATGATCTGTAATGCCAATGGAATTTGAGTGAAATATTTTTGTTTTTAATCAGTTTTTAAATATCAAAATTCAAAATTTTTAGTTTAGTCATTAGTTTTGAAGTGGAAATTGGACTTTTTGAAGTGAAAGTAAAATCTTAACCTTATTCTTTTTTGAAACTTTTATTATTTGTAAAAATTTGGGAGAAGACAGTTTTGGGCTATGCCTGTTGTCTTCTCCCAATCATATTATATTTATTATAATTATGATCTGTAATGCCAATGAAATAAATAAATAAATAATAAATGATGCAAATGGGAATGAGGAGCCAAAGTATGGAATCTAAGGGCCAGTGTGACCGTGCCCTAAATACTGAAACCACTTTTTAGCTCGGCAAAACTTGTTGGTAATTTTGTAAGCTTCAATTTTGCACAGAATACAAATGTTCATGAGAAGTATAGTTTCCGAGATATATTTTCAAGTTTATTTCAATATTATTGAAACTTTCGGATTGTTTAGTGTTATTTCCGGCTCTTATTAACCCTTCGAAATTCAAAATTCATCAGTCATATCTCGAATTCGTATTCTCTGAGTGTTAATCTTTGGTGAAAACAGAAATTTTAAACTTAACCTCACTTTGGACTATTTATGTGCCAAAATCAAGGAATTGAAGAAGTTTTGGGCAATTGCCTGTTTCTCTTTCCAAATATCGTGTTTGTGACTGTTCTAATAAATAAATAAATAAATAAATATTTCATTTATTCATAAACAATAGATACATTGCAGATAAAAACAACAGGCATTCGCCCAAAACTGCTTTAAACCTTTATTTGGAATACACAGTCTAGAGGTTATTTAAAAATAATGATAACTTACTACCTAAAATATATGCTAAAAATGAAAAAATTGTACTTTCAAACCAGCCTCACCCCTTTAGCACAGGGGGTAGGAGTGAGGACTTTTGATATGTTAATCCTCTCACTATTATTATTATTAGCGTATGGCTTTGAATGGTGGGGAGACCCAAGGGTAGTTCCACCTCGCCGTATATAGTCCAAAGTTCCCCAATGGGAAACCGGACACTAAGGTTATAGTCAGCACAATACTTTAAATTTACACTTTTCACTTCGGAATAAAGTTCATTTTGATGTTGAAGAGTCCAAACATATACAAAACCGAAACAAAACACAAAACCACTATGCCAAATTAAGAAAATATTAAATTTAGACAATAAATTTAGAGCCGAAAATTTATAGCACGTTACAATTTTGCCATGGCAACAATCCTCTCACTATCCTTAATTAAAAGAGCTGTGGAGTTGAAAATCGTGTTCCAAACTTTTCCCTCAATAATCTTTCGTTGACTGGACTATTTCTAGTCTTTCGAAATTTAATTTAAACCTGGACTGTGACATGGTGCTGCATATAAGGGCCGGTTTCCGATCTTGGGATTCAGGTAAGTTCTAGACTTTAAACAGCTGGAGTCAGAAAATTGGCTTTCCGAAACGGGGCGTAGTCGCAGTAACAGTAACAGCAAAATGAATCTATTCTCTCATTTCTCTATAATTGGAAACGTTTTTCCTTGACGAAATTAAACATTCCTAGATAATTCAAAATAGCTGAAACTCTACACTATTTTCTCTTTATTTCATTTTGTGTTCAATTTTCTAATTTTTCGAAATTTAATTTGAACGTGACTATGACAATGACTGCGACTGCGCCCCGTTTCGGAAAGCCAATTTTCTGACTCCAGCTGTTCAAAGTCTAGAACTTAGCTAAGTCCCGAGCTCGGAAACCGATCCCTAGTGTTGAGGTTTCACTACTCTACTCTATTCTCCATTAGACTGTACCATAGAGAAACAATAGCGTAAGTAGATATCCTTACCTATCCTATCCTAGTAGATATCCATGGTATAGGGCGTTCATGTCGCAACTTTTACTGTTATCTCAAGCCAATTACTGTCGATTATTGTCATTTTCTACTGTTTTTCTGCGGTAAGAGTGTATGAACGGCACAATATGACAGACTACCAGCAAAGAGAAACATTAGCGTAAGTAGATATCCCATGGTATAGGGAATTTATGTCGCAACTTTTACTGTTATCTCAAGCCGATTACTGTCGATTATTGTCAATTTTTACTGTTTTGTTGGGGTGAGAGTGTATGGACGGCACAATTTGAGAGACTACCAGCGTTACACAGCTTCATGGGAAAGAACTAAGTGAACTATCAGCTTGGGATAACAGTAAAAGTTGCGACATAAACGCCCTATACCATGGGATATCTATACTTACGCTATTGTTTCTCTATGACTTTACTCTCATCTTCTATTCAATCTTTACTCTTCACTCACAATTTATGAAATCAAATCGAAACCCCGTTCTGAAATGATAAAAGTGTCAACTTCACTCAGCGAAGACAAAATACTTCACTTTTATTATCAATCTCATTATCATCTTCATATTCATAATTTCTTTTTCTCTTTTTTGCCGAGTATAATGCCCAAATCACAAAGAAAATAACAACGGGTTGTTCCTTTTTTTCTGTGCTAAATGAACTCCTATAGGCTTGTGCGTGGGACTTGAGACGGATGATGATGTGACCTACGGCTCCAGGTGGGTTCCGAACCACCGGGAAGCGATTTTCAAACTCATAGATGGGATTTAGAGTAGTTAGGTTTTTATACTAGTAGTTCTGTAAACAGTAGACCTCACGCAGTATTCTCATCCACAAGTACCTGATTGAAACTATAGACCTTATGGAAATACAGCAATAGACTGGCTTCTCCACACATCTGTGTAATCACTTGTCAGCTGATTCATGATGAATAATTCTATAGTCTGATTTTTACTCTAATATTGGCGTATGAAGGAGGCTCCTTTTTCCTTTTATATTATCCTTGAAATGCAAAATGTCCAAAAACCTTGTATATACGTCGACGCGCAATTTAAAAAGGAACATACCTGTAAAATTACATGGAAATCTATTACCGCGTTTCGCTGTAAATGCGCAACATATAAACATTTAAACATTCAAACATTTAAACATTAAGAGAAATGCCAAACCGTCGACTTGAATCTTAGACCTCACTTTGCTCGGTCAATTAATAGATAGAATCCGTACCGTGACGTGTCGTCCCGGAATGTGAGTGTGAGCGCTGTTATCAGGTCTAGCTGCAACTGTCTACAACGTTGATGGAAAGATACATTTTCAAGATGTTCGATGTTTTTGAACGGGTAGTATTATAGTAAACTGTCTACTAACGTTGATGGAAAGATACATTTTCAAGATGTTCGATGTTTTTAAACGGGTAGTATTATAGTCCACTAGACAGCTGATTTATGATGAATAATTCTATAGTCTGATTTTTACTCTAATATTGGCGTATGAAGGAGGCTCCTTTTTCCTTTTATATTATCCTTGAAATGCAAAATTTCCAAAAACCTTGTATATACGTCGACACGCAATTAAAAAAGGAACATAGCTGTCAAATTTCATGAAAATCTATTACCGCGTTTCGCCTTAAATGCGCAACATAAAAACATATAAACATTTAAACATTCAAACATTTAAACATTCAAACATTTAAACATTAAGAGAAATGCCAAACCGTCGACTTGAATCTTAGACCTCACTTCGCTCGGTCAATTAATAGATACAATTCGCCAAAATGCCAACACTCTGCTTTCTGTCACAGATTCAAATCATTCAGCCTGGAGAGAAGCGTCAACTGTAGGTTCGATTCACTCGCTGCCTGGCAAGTGGTGGACGGAGCTGAGTTCAAGAAGGGCGAGTACTGTGGAGATGAGAATCCAGGCACAATCACCTCTCAACAGAATAAACTCAACCTGATTTTCAAATCTGACGTCACCAACGGGTTGGATGGTTTCGTGGCTAGCGTGAGGTTCACTTATGGTGAGCTGATTGATTCATACTTGTTTATTTATTCATTAATTATCCATTATTAATCCTTCATTCATTATTAATACATACTGTCATACATGACATCAAAACCCATTAAATTTTATTGAAATATTATTTTGTGAGTTGGAAATCTGGTCGCGGATTTAATTATTAAATGTAATTGATAAAGCGAGAAGATCTCCAATGTGCAAAGATGAAACGTGTATTTTATCACTTTTCGTGAAGGCAATATTATGGTTTTTAGCTCCATGCTATACAAACAAGAGTGAGTCGACTTTTGGTCTGTGAATCAAGGCTGCATGTTTTTTCACATAAATAGATTTTGAATTTTTTTTTCGAGGCCCGTATTCTTTGAACCGTTTGTGAAGTATAGTTGTTGAGTTAAGGCATTGGTTACCCGAAGGATTCTGTCTTGAGAATTCAATTATTATAGGCTGTCACAGTTCGGGCAGTTTAAACCTGCATAATTGTGTTTTCAGGATTTGAATCTTGTAGGGAAAGCTGGTGCTTTGATTCAATCAGCTGGCAGAAGTTTTTTTTTATATATTTATTTATTTAAAGTCGGGAGTGGTTTAACCGGACCTTTGAGGGTCAGGCCAAGGGACAATTTTCAAGGTAAAGTAAGATGATAGTTCATTATACAAATGTTTTTTTCTTTTCAGACCCATAATTCTAAATAATAATTTTTGTTTCATTATTTTTCAAAAACCTGAACGACCACAGATCAGCAAGCGAGTAGCCCTTAAGTTATTATTTGATTATTATAATCAGAAATTTTGATTGTTGGTTATAGTTTTAATCTTTCCTTAATGTCAATTACATTGTTTTAATTTGTTTTCCGTTTTGCACTGTTACATATTTGAATATTTGTATTAAATGAATAGTTTTTGATGTTAAATAAAAACCGAAACTATAGTTTTTCTTTTCTTCCCACCATTCGTTTACAATATTCATTAGATTGTTTCTATATTTTGTTGTTGTTTGTATAAAAACTGTTGCACTCAAAATAGTGAGTACATAACATTTTTATTTTGTGAATTGCATTTTTTTGGAGATAAATATATTTCTGTCTGTCTGTATCCAATGATTCATCTAGTTATACACCATAGAGAGAAGATAGCATAAGAAAAAGATATCCGAGTGTGTAGGTCGTTATGTTCCAAATTTGAAGCCAATTTTTTGTCAACCCAATCTGATTACTATCAACTAAGTTACTGTCTATTATTACTGTTTTGGATGGGTAAGAGTGTACGGCACAGTATGAGAGACTACCAGCATCATATATCTTCACGGACAAGAACTACTAGGACTATTGGCTTGAGTTGAAAATTGAATTCCAGGACATAAACACCCTATACCATGGAATTTCTCATGCTATCTTCTCTCTATGATTTTTCCTATACGGGAATGTGATAATCTGCCTTGAACCTTCAATTTCATCTCATTTTCATTAACTAGTAGTTCTGTGAACAGTAGACCTCGCGCTCAGTAAGTTACATTGACCTGTTGTTATGTTTTCTCAAAAATTAATAAATAATCTATCAATTTAAAATGTCTAGAAAAAATCCTGAATAAAAATAGAGTTTTCAGGCCTATCGTACCGTGACGTGTGTCGTCGTGGAATGTGAGTGTGAGCGCTGTTATCAGGTCTGGCTGCAACTCTCTACAACGTTGATGGAAAGATGCATTTTCAAGATGTTCGATGTTTTTGAACGGGTAGTATTATAGTCAATTGTCTACTAACGTTGATGGAAAGATACATTTTCAAGATGTTCGATGTTTTTGAACGGGTAGTATTATAGTCAATTGTCTACTAACGTTGATGGAAAGATACATTTTCAAGATGTTCGATGTTTTTGAACGGATAGTATTATAGTCCACTAGACAGCTGATTTATGATTAATAATTCTATAGTATGATTTTTACTCTAATATTGGCGTATGAAGGAGGCTCCTTTTTCCTTTTATATTCAAATTCAAATTCAAATATTCTTTATTCCATACAAAATACAGATATATTGTATTACAGAGCATGTTTTACTGGAATACCCCTACAAGACTATTCGTCTGAGTGTAGGGGGTGGGTTCTTGTTACAGTGGGTAGCCAATAGTCTATTCATAATATTATATAGGTAATAGAATGTCCGGCTTTGTTAACTAGAAGGTGAGTATAAGATAGTTTGTATTATAATTTGAAATTAAATATTATCTATTACATTGTTCATTGACAAAATTTCATAAACAGAAAAAGATTGATAAGAGTAACATTTATACAGATTTGAGAATTGAAATATGAATAAATTCTTGAGATTGCACAAGTGAAATATATTTTGTATATACTTATTGTAAAAAATAATGGTAGCTTTTCATATATAAAAAAAAAAAATTACCGAGGAACAGAAACCAGCCGATTCCCCAGTGACCATTAAAAAGAATATAGTAATGAAGTTATGTAAATCTATAAACGATTAAATAAAGTGTGTGGTAAATATAAAGAGAAGAAAGGTAAGTTTGAAAATTTATAATCTCAAAAATGAAAAAAAATCTATTTATGTATAAAAAAAGCGTCAAAAGCATCAAATTAATAGAGATGATCTTAGTGCCAATAAACAGACTGAAGCAGGCTTTCCGACGACTCCCAGCCCAGGCGGTATAGCCACCCCTCCACCTTACGCTTGAATGCAGCCACACTGCATTCATCCATATCAGTTTTTATCTCAGCGGGCAAATTACGATAGACCATTTGAGCCAAATAAAAAGGTGTCCTCAGCTCCACTCCATGAACCACCTGCGGCGTCGCAAAACCGAAGTTAGTTCTATACCGTGTAGGATAGGTATGTAAAATATCTGATAAAATTTTAAGTTTATTAGTTTTTAGGTAGATCAATAAAGATTTAATGTACAATTGCCTTACATTTAAAACTGTAAATTCTGTAAAAAGTTGTGCTGTTGGATATCGGCATTCCTTATTTAAAACAGTTTTGATAATTTGTCTCTGCGACACCGCAAGCGGTTCAAGGAGGGTAGCAGGAAGGCCTCCCCAAACCAGTATGCCATACTGTATAATAGACTGGACGTATGCGTAATAGACTGTCTTACACTGCTTCTTAGTCAAAACTTGACTCAATTGGGAAAAAGCATACAGTAGCCTTCTAAGTCGCTGCTTCACCAACTGGATGTGCGGACTCCAACTTAAGGTGTTATCAATTGTTATCCCAAGGTACTTATATTGATTAACTCTTTCTAAGTTTTCACAGTTGCAGGAAATTGAAGTAGAGTCCCCACATGAGTGGAGTTTCAGGTCTTTGTGTCCTGGATCTTGCTGATTACGGGTTACTATAGGCATGTACTTGGTCTTGCTGATATTGACAGTCAAAGAGTTATGGTCAAACCAGGCCTTAATTCTAGACAAGTCAGCTGTAGCGTTCCTGTATGCGTCGTCCCATAATTTACCAGTAATTATCCTTGAAATGCAAAATTTCCAAAAACCTTGTATATACGTCGACGCGCAATTTAAAAAGGAACATACCTGTCAAATTTCATGGAAATCTATTTCCGCGTTTCGCCGTAAATGCGCAACATTTAAACATTAAGAGAAATGCCAAACCGTCGACTTGGATCTTAGACCTCACTTCGCTCGGTCAAAAATGTTGAATATTCATTTTTTTCTCTTATTTTAGATAATTATCTATATTGTCTTGAAATGGAAGATGGTTTTGATTTGAAGTATTTTCAAGTATTGTTTGTTGGTTTCCAGGACCAAGCCAAGGCTGCGGAGGTATTCTATTCATAGGTGAAGAGGCGCTGACAATTTCGGCCCCTGACATAGACCACAACGGACATTATGACTCATTCCTCGATTGCAGCTGGCATGTCTCCACAGCTGAGGGATATGTCATCCAAATTGAGTTCGAACATCTCAAGCTCGACGTATGCAAGCAGTGTTCCTGTGATTTTGTTGAGGTAGGTTGTGAATCATTGGAAGTACTTTCAAATAATCATGAATGGATATAATATGAATGATAAGAATTCCTTGCTGGGACTCTTTTGAAACAATTGAAATGAATCCTGTAGACATCAACATGTCTAATGAAAATCTCTATAGCCTACTCTTTAGGCCTATTTCTCTCTTAATTTTGATCACACGCGTCAGCCAATCCCCTGGCCAAATGTACCATTGCCGTCAACTAGTCTCCCCGACAGCTAATCCCCTACTAGAACGAAGGAGCTTGGTTGTCGACGACAACTAAGATCCTCAAACGCTCTCGACATCCAAGCTCTGCCAACCGATCCCCTGCTGGATATGAGGGGTCTGGTTGTCGTGATTGTACCCTACAACCAAGCTCCCCGACAGCCGAGCTATCCAATAGGGATTGGGCATTGAAACCAGCTTGAAGCGGGCGAGGAAGTAGTACAATCACAGACACTGTTTCACACATTCTATGAATTCGATTATTAGAAGAAAAGCTTGTTAATGTTGTCACTTCTTCTTCTTCTTCTTTGGCTGTGCCTTTTCCCATTTAAATGGGGTCGGCATTCCTTTCTCTTAGTCTGCCTCTCCACAAAGCCCTATCCAATGCCTCCTCTCTCCTCCAACCACTCTCGCAAATCAGCCGCTATTCTATCTCCTCACCTCATCCTAGGTCTTCCTCGTCCTCTCACA
The DNA here is from genome assembly GCF_014356525.2 of Nilaparvata lugens. Taxonomy (NCBI): domain Eukaryota; kingdom Metazoa; phylum Arthropoda; class Insecta; order Hemiptera; family Delphacidae; genus Nilaparvata; species Nilaparvata lugens. Next base: position 3,802,256 of record NC_052511.1, read on the forward strand.
CCATCCAAAACCAAATCCTGCACTCTTCGTCCAACATAATCCTCCTCCCGTCGCAGTCCATACCCAAACCACCTCATCCTTGTCTCCTGCATTTTCTTTTACAGTGCCTCTGATCAATTCATTTCTTATTTTATCTCTCCTTGTAACCCCACACATCCATCTTAACATTCTCATCTCAGTCACTTCCATCTTTCGTTCCTGTTTCTTTGAAATGGGCCATGTTTCTGTTCCATACAGCATAGCTGGCCTCACAACTGCTCTATACACTTTTCCCTTCATTTGACAATTCACTCTCTTATCACAAAGAAAACCACTCATTTTTCTCCAGTTCATCGATCCACAATTTATTCTATGCTGTATTTCCACATCAAGCCCTCCATCTCTCTGTACACTTGAACCCAGGTACTTAAAACTTGCAACTGGTTGGATTTAGAATGTTGTCGCTTCTATCACTGAAAATATTAAATTAAATAAACTATTTATCTTCCGAATCTAACTGACTTGGAAATGTATATCTTATTGAATGAACAGGCGTGATTTGAGGAAATCCATTGAGTACGTGCGTGAAATATATGTCAGTTTACTAGCGAAAACTCCGGCACTCAAACGTGAGCGTGCGATGTTTGTTGTCACTGAACCCGACAACCTAGCTACTCCCACGCTGGCGTCAACTAGTCTCCCCGACAGCCAATCCCCTACTGGTTAAGAGGGGACTGGTTGTCGGGACCATAGACGACAACCAAGCTCCCCGTCAGCCAAGCTCCTCTCTCAGGAGCTCAGTTGACGCCCTCAACCAATCCCCTCGAAAGTGGTTTTAGATGGAGCGTAGCTGTCGGGGAGCTTGGTTGGCGCGTTCCCATTGAGGGTGTCGCCGCCGCCAACCTGTCTCCCCACAACTAAGCTCCTCGCAATTTTGATCACAGGCGTCAGCCAATCCACTTGGCTCATGGTGAGAACTACATATCTTAATAATTCAATACATTATCATATTGAAAAATTGATCAATAGTCTTTTCAGACTTGATTGCAATGTAACTTATTTAGAAAAAAAATCTTATTCAAATTGCAGGGGTCATTGAAGGTATCCAGTTGTATGAGTTTGCATGAAAATATGGATATCTTACACAGTTCGGCAACACGGATATTTTGTTCTAGTCTCAACCATTTTTTATTCAGAGTTGTTTTTTATAGTTATTGGCTCAAGGTATCATTAAATTGGATGCCTATATGTGCAAGTACACGTCAGATCATGCATGAGCCGAAAAACAAAATCTGGAACGAACCATTGAAATTAATTATGACGTGCCTGTAGCTGCTCACACTGAACGCAACCAGCATTCCTAGTTGAACTAAAAGATGAAAAAAAAACCAGCACGCGTTCAGTGTGAGTGTTCCTATTGCTCTATCCACATTTTGTTTCTTATCTGCGCGCTTGGTCATGTATGGCCACGCGTGCACCTGCACATATACGCATCCAATATGTGATCATATTTTGGTAGAGAGTTAGTGGGAGGATATTTTTAATATTCTTTCCGAAGAATGGACATTGATATGTCCAAAGCTCCGCCAATTTATGTAGATGCATAACAATATAATTATCTATAACTATTATATTACAAATTACTTTTTCATATCATATACAGTTCAATAATTATTTTCTTAGTCTATATTATGTAAATTCATCTATAATTTTGCTGTATTGTAAGCTATTGTATATAAGTGTATAAGCCAGTATATATTGTAATCTACATAAATAAAGTACTCAATCAATCAATCAATCAATCATACCCTTAGGAGTATCGACAAGATGGGATTTGTGTTGATACGGATCTATCTTTGTATCAATTTCATTATATTATTGTTATTATTATTTCATCTACTGACTACCTGTAAAAGAGATATAAGGATTTGACAATTTGACATTAATCAAACAGTAAAATGTTATCTATCTTCTTAAACCTCCATCTTGAGGTTTGTAATAGTATATTTTGCACCTAGAGCAGAAAATGAGATTTTTCCGGCTCGAAATCGGTTTTCAAGTCCGAGGCCGTAGGCCGAGGACTAGAAAAGATTGAGAGCCGGAAACACATTTTTTCCCGTGGTGCGAACGCTATTTTTCGCCACACACAAAAATAAACAATATATATATATATATGAGAATAGTTGTTTACTAAGCACTTCCGAAAGCAGAAGTGGAAGGTGATAGCTCTAGCAAATCTGAGGTAATCTGAATATCAGGAAATTGTCCAAGTATTTTTATTTTCTATTCTGATTTGTCTAAATAACCTAAAAGATAATGTTCAATTATGTGGGAGGTTGAGTTTATACTTTTTTATTCTTTCAAATGACAATAAGATGATATTATTATAAATGTTTTAATTATTGAATAATGAACACAAATAATGAAAAGTTTTTTGATCAGCTGTTTTTCGATCACCTTTCTTAGTTCCATGTTAGCGGCTGGAAAGGGTACTCTTTCCGGCCTACGCCGCAAAGAAACCTGTTCTGACGTCAGATGAGAGTCGTCTGCAAACAATGTCTTTCAGATCTACGTAGGGACTGGAAAACAGCTGCTTTCTGTGCAGTGTGGCGAAAAAATCTTTATATTCATCCACTGAGTAGGCACATATGGATAGCAGCTCTTTTCAAATAAAATTCTGAAAACTTTACCTGACGTTTCTTTTCATATCGTCTTTATCTTTAATTTTAAAAATTTCATTCCGATTTCTTTTCCAGCTGAAAGACAGCTTGCAGAACAATTCAAGTGTTATCGGCCGATACTGTGACACCCCACAATTCAAGATGGCGGCAACTGTTTCCAATGAGCTCTGGATCCGGTTCAAGACAGATAACACCAGTAATACTGGCACTGGATTCAGGCTAAAGTTGACCAGGAAAACATGTGAGTATCAAAGAAGCATACAACCAAATTTAAACATCAAGGCCCGGTTGCGTAGAAGCCGGTTAAATTACAATCCTGATTAATTTCACTAGAATCAATCAGAGAAGATCTTTTTGAAAAGACAGCTTCTCTGATTGGCTCTCATGAAACTAATCAGGATTAAAATTTAACCGGCTTTTGTGCAACCGGCACAAAGTTGGATGTAGCAAAAAACACAAATCCAATTATATACTGTATATGATAACAAACACACTGCCATACTCAGCATACTTGCTAATAAAAATATGTAACATTATGAACTGATAGGGCCTAATATATACTGTGAACCCTCCGGGTTGGAGATCCCGCTCAAATTCCACTGATATCCGGTCAACTGTTTTTTTTTCAATTTCAATTTCAATTTATTTTCCTTTACACACATACATAAAATACAAGTAATATTAAATTACAACAAGAATAAACAACTAGCAAAATTAGTACAAAAAAAAAACAAAAATGTCCGTACAAGATGCTAATTCAGAATTTGGTGTAAAAGGGTGGGATTGAAGCTCTTCCAACTATGGTTACCCATGTACTAGGAAGGCTTTCAATCCTTGAGAGGGAAAATAATGAGAGTTGTTATATTGACAACTCTATTTGAAAGCAGAGTGATGGCTTTTTCAATTTGAGTTTATATAGATTGAGAGTGAATGATGAAGATGAAGATGATGATTATTATTATTAGGGTAACCGTCCACTAGAACCGTATTCAACCGATCCGTTCGGCCGTTGGATCGGACGAATATCCCGGCCGAACACGGTCGACAATTGAAACCGTTTTTGTCAATCTAGTTCAGTAGTTGGCTGGTTGCCAGAAAGTGAAGTGGCAAGCTTTTAAAATTTTGAGAATTGGATAAACAAATATCCACTAAATTAGTTATTCATTACAATAATATTACCTCCAGATCCTATTTGTTCAGCAATCTTTGTCCACAGATTCCTTTGAACATCACAATGATATCTTTTGTCTCGCATATTCCACAATGGAACATGCTCTTGAACGAAACTTATCAACTTTTCATTGTCCATAGTTACAACTTTATAAAACAGAACAACTTCAATGAAAAACAAAAACAAAGAAGACTGTGAAACAATTTTAGGTTAGGAACACTTTGTTGTCTCAGCTCGACTAGTTAGTTCGGCCGGATAGAGCCAGAAAATCCCATTCAATTCAGATCGAAAGATTGATCGGCCGGAGACGGCCGTATGAACCTGTTGCAATGGACGAGCATCTATTCCTTTCTTTGTTGGGGGATCGTTCGGTCGCGTTCGGTAGTTTTCGGCCGTTGCTAGTTCGGACAAAAAACGGTACTAGTGGACGGCCCACCTTAAGTGATTTATTCTGCTAACGATTATTGATTCTATTAAAATCATTTCTATAATAATGATACTGAGCACGCTTCATGAAGGATAAGGACCAAGCTCTAAACCTAGCTCCGCAGTGCAGGCTGGATGCTTGTCTGACTCGGACTAGGCGCTGAGACAGCAATTAATAGCAGCGTTGGTGGCCATGCGAGCGGCCTCAGTAACGTCTTCCACGCAGCAATGGTCGGCGTAGTTCCGCCTAGCAGACAGACGAAAGATCAAGTCGGTTATTTGATCCCTCCAGCCAGGCTCAGCCAAGCAGCCGAGACAATAGAACAATGGAGTGGCGGTCTTATTCGCGTTCATCAGCAGTTTTCTTTCTCACGTTTATTTTTATTTTTGTGTTGCCTATAAACTCCAGTCACCAGTAAAATGTTACCAGAAACGTGATGTACTACCATATTAATGACTTTTCATGATGATTTTTAATTATTTAAAAACATTGTTGACATTCTGAGCCTTTAGGGTAAACTTGGGGTCGCTGAGAACGAATCTGCAATCAGAATTTCTCTATCACGAAAAATAGCTAAAAAAAACCCAGCTGTTGATCTTCCGGCACCCGTTAACAGTCATCCTGCAATGCGGCCAAAACACTTCCAAGCCAGACACCCATCTCAAATGACAACAACACCAAGCTGTAAGAAACCATCCTGCACTGCGGCGCTAGGTTAAGAGCGTTCTTTCAGACGAGTCGTCAGGACAGTAAGCTCTCTAATTGGCTGATTATCAGCTGATTCCCGAACGCCGACCCAATCAGCCAATCGGAGAGCTTCCTGGCCTGCCGACTCGTCTGAAAACGCCTGAAAAAACGCTTCCTGTGAAAGACCCTCACATTATTCAGACTCAATCTTCCTAATGGTTGACAGAATATGTGTTGAAATTTAAAGTTGATTAATGGACGTATTCGAAAGTTATCATCGACAATACAAACAAACCCCTCAAACGTCTTGAGCATCAAGGCTTCAAGTCAAAAGTAGGAACTTGCTATGCTCGTTCAATTGAAGTAGTGATTATAAGAATACTGAGCTAATAAACGGAAATAATTAATTACAGTAATACTAATTATAACACTAAAATAAATATTATAAAAATGTTCACTATATAAGGTTGTTTATGTCCCAAATTTCAAGCCGATTTCTTGTTAACTCAAAAGCCAACTACGGTCGACTACTGTCTATTATTACTGTTTTGTTGGGAATGTAAGAGTGTAAGAACGGCACAGTATCAGAGACTACCAGCGTCACATAGCTTCACCTAAAAGAACCACTCGGACTGTCGCTTGAGTTAACAGCGAAGTTTGGAACATAATCGCCCTATACCATGAGATATTTTCTTATGCTATATTTTCTCTACAGTATCGCCATAAATGATACAGTATCAACATACAGTGATACAGTATCATCTCACATGATACAGTATCAACACAATACGATACAGTATCATCTCAACTACTTGATACACAACACCATAATTTGATTCAAAGCTTCCATACTTTGAATGAATTCTACAAACCATGGGATATCTTCTCAAGCTATACCATAGAGAACCAATAGCGTAAGTAGATATCCCATGGTATAGGGCGTTTATGTCGCAACTTTTACTGTTATCTCAAGCCGATTACTGTTGATTATTGTTGATTTTTACTGTTTCGACCGGGTAAGAGTGTATGAACGGCACAATATGAGAGACTATCAGCTTGAGATAACAGTAAAAGTTGCGACATAAACGCCCTATAAACTTATGTTATTGTTTCTCTATGATAATAATGAATTATAAATATTTTTTGAATAAGATCTAATTTTTTCCAGCGGAATGCGGTGTGACCGAACTAACCGTTCAAAACGTGAGTCAAGTGTTGACCTCTCCCGGTTATCCGGCCACCTGTAAGCCGGGTCTTCGTTGTGTGTGGACCCTCAATAATCCGGGCAACAGATTGCTGAAACTGCACTATTCCGACGTCCATATCGAGCCGTCTGAACGCTGTCTTGGTGATCACCTCAAAGTGATCGGTGTCGAAACTTGGGTAATCAATCATTCAATCAATCAATTTTATTCATGATTATTAACATTATGTTCCTGTTAATTATCAGTGAATGAGTACCATATAATTATAAAGGTTGCACTCCCGTTATACTAAGTGTTCTGTCTGTATATTATGTTATCTATCTTCTTCTATATAATAAGAGAGAGTAGGGTTGTGTTTGTTCGCATCAAAACATGTCAACTTGTGGATTGCATACCGGAAAAACGGGAATGATTTAAGCCCGCCGCAAAGTAGACCCACGCTAATCCACGAAAAGCAACCCACGCCGTGGGATGTTTTGTAAACCACTGCTAGGCTTCTCTAGACATCAGGGGCCTGTTTCATAAAAATTTAGAAGTCCTGTAATACAGGAACAGCTGATTTTATCGGCTATATTGAGCATGTAATTGGAATGTGATTATCCTTTATTACAGTACTTGTAACTTTTATGAAACAGGCCCCTGTGTAATACATGCAATGAATAATCACTTGTCAGCTGATTGATTATGAATAATTCTATAGCAATGGTTTATAAAACATCCCACGGCGTGGGTTGGAGAGGCGTGGATCAGCGTGGGTCTACTTTGCGGCGGGCCTTAGATCTCCAAATTTTGCACATCGCTTCTAAAAATATCAATCTCGAAGCCCAAATTTCAATTTTTCAGAATTAATGCTCAAAAGTGAGAAGTTTTTAGCTCAAAAATTTCTAGTTTCATTCAAAATTTAGACTTTTTGAATAATTATTTAGTTACTTTTCTAGATTTTTTAATTTCAGATTCTAATGGTATCTATTTGATTCAAAATTTGCTCGTTTATCTGCGTATTGAAGAGTGTAAATTGTATTTTGAAAAGTGAAAGTGACATAACCAACATTTTGATTTGGACAGTATAGTATAAATTGGAAATGGGACAGTTTTGGGCATGAGCCTGTTGTACCTTTCCTCATGTTAAGTGTTTGTACACAATGTAAATAAATAAATAAATAAAAATAAATTTCATTCATGGGACATGAATACATACCATATGTTAATATGGGTATATAGGTATAACTATTATCTAGAGAGACTACCTCTTTGAAACAGATGGTTAAAATTGCCAACTAAATTAATAACCAGTCCAATTTTGTCAGGTTGGCATTAACTTGAGGAAGGTTTCTAAACAAGATTTAAGTTCGGTCACTTTATTATGTTCGAACCAAGTTGAAGAACTTATTTATACTATAATAAAGGAAAGAATTGGCTTATACACGTACGGGATAGGAAAATTATGTTTAACGCATCATCACGTCTGAACTACTGGACTGATTGACTTGAAATTTTGCATATAGATTCGCGGATGGTTATAGTAGGTCTTTTAAAACTCTTCAAGTATTTTTAGCAGGCCAAGTTTCCAGTTTGTCAAGTTTTTAATTAGACTTTTCTGGAGCACGGATTACCTGCTAGTAACATAACAAAGGAAATAATTGGCTTATACACGTGCGGGATAGGAATTTCACGAATGACGCATCATCACGTCTGAACTACTCAACTGATTAACTTGAAATTTTATTTAAATTCTTAATTTTCTGAGAATGGTTATAGGCCTATTTTAAATTCTTCAAGATTTTAGCATGTCAAGTTTTTAATTAGACGTTTGTGGAGCAAATAGGTAAAAGATGGCATATATGAAAATTGTCCATAGTATAGGTTGTTTATGTTCCAAATTTCAAGCAGATTACTTGTGGGGCATTGAGACCAACAGAGACAAAGAGAGACCAACAGAGACCAACAGGTTGCCTGTACTTAGTAACATCATGCCTCCAGATCTCAGAAGGTTGGAGAAGAAGAACAAGTTCATTTCCCAGTTGCAACACATTCATGAGGATCTCCCAGTCTCTAGAGATTTGGCTAACCCTCCACCAAGGCGCCTCAAGTCAAGAAGATACTTGAGACTTGATGAGCAGGAGGAAATAAGAAGTGCGAGGTAGTTATGGAGACTGAGATGGTTGCAGGGAGAGGTCAGGAACAAAGGCCTTGTGGATGACCCTAATGACATTGTTCCTGGCACCCAGCTGAGACGTAGAGAGTGGTGTGGCCTTAACCGGTTCAGGATGCAGGTGGGAAGGTGTGCTGAGCTGATGACAGCATGGGGATACACCTCTGATCCTCTGTGCCAATGTGGACAAATGCAATCAATGAATCACCTAATATCTGAGTGTTCACAACACTCCTATCATGGAGGGCTGACAGAAGTTCATGATGATGGAGAAGATGCATGTCAGTGGCTCCAGAACTTACTAGATTCTATTAGTATTTAACATATTAAGTGTAAAATTATGTTTTTTCTAAATTTGGCCAATGAATGCATATGCATATATAAGCAGATTACTGTCGACTACTGTTTATTATTACTGTTTTGGCCGGGTGAGAGTGTAAGAACGGCACAGTATGATAGACTACCAACGTCACATAGCTTCATGATAACAAACTACTAGGACTATCGGCTTCAGTTAACAGTGAAATTTAGAATATTAACACCCTATACCATGAGATATCTTCTCATGCTATCGTTTCTCTATGCTATTATGCTATTAATCAATTATAGTTCCACGTTATAATGACAGTATTTGATTAACATTGTTGTTGTTGTTGTTATACCACTTGCTTATAATCCGACAAAGCAGATAGTGCTATCCCTTTCTAGCTCAGCAACGTTGCAGAGCAATTCAGGAGTAGGAGCTCTTGCTTGTGTGCCCTCAGCTTGATGTCCAATGTAGAAAGGAGGATCTCTTTGAAGCAAATGACAAAGCCCAATCGGTTGCAAATTTTTGGAAACATGAGTAATTTAAAGATAATGTTTGATCCAATGCTTATATATATTTTGTTATTATTGCTTTTTTTCACATGGGACCTGAGTATCTAATGATTGCTTGTTTGGACACGGAAAGTAAGTAGCAACGTTGCTAGATCGTTTTTCAAAAATTTAGAAATATAATTCATTGATAAAATATTAAATCTCAATTATTAAAATGTATTATTTGATAATTAATTTCTTTTTTCAGACATATGGTGGCTTTTTGGAGTTTTTCTCGGTAAGCTTATTTTCCACAATTCTCTTTCTCAAATTCTCTAAAATCATAATATTAATACTGTATCTGCTACTTCTCTACTATGAACTAATCATTAAAATAAAGCTATGTTATTTTTCTCTTCTATTATTCTAAGAGCTGTTCCAAATCTATGTTTACAAAACTATAAAACAAATATGGAGTTCTCAATGTGGCATTCTCATTGATTTTGGATGACCTTGAGGTTTTGTGAATGAAAGTCATACATAATTTCGCTCCTGGGTTTTGGAAGATTTTGTGTTATAAATAGTCACGGATAAGTACAAATTTTGTATTAATTTCATTATTAATTGTTTCTTGATCACGTTTTATCATTTTGTTTTAGATTTTAATTCTTAATTCTATTTTATAAGCCAAACATCGTTTAGAGGTTATTTTGAGGTTAGGTTTTCGAGATTTAAAAATAAACATAGATAGTTTACTTGACTAAAATTATAACCTAATTAAAATCCTATCATTTATAAATCAATTATTATTATTGCAAGTAATATAATTTCTTAGATAGGAAGATGAGCTCAAATAGAACACCGAAGGTTATTAATAGAAATGTAAACATTGCGGGAGTACTTACGCGTTCCCAAAACCAAAATTCAAAAACGCCAAAACCAAAAACCCCAGTTCCTCAAACTACTTTAGCCGAAAAAGTTGCTCAACTACAAAGTAGCCACACTAATTTAAAAAACCAATTAGAAGTAACTCTAAAAACGTCTGAGGAAGAAAGGTTAGGGATGGTAGAAGAAATTAAATCTTTGGAACTGATTATAAAATTACAAGATGAAGACCATAAAAAAGAAATACTAAATCTAAAAAATCAATGTAGTCTAATGTCGGAGGAAATAAAGAAACTAAAATCTAAATTTGATAATACTAAATGTATGATAGAACCTCCGTCCAAATCCAAAAAATAGAATCTAACCTAAATGATGGGAAATGCTCTGAAAATGGTCGAAATAAAACGTACAGTGAGGTTTTGAAGACAGCAACCAAAAATATAGCTGAGGGAAATAAAGATAGGAAAGGGAGAGTTCTGCTACTGACGTCCAGTCATGGACGTGATTGCAGTGATCTCCTTGATAAAAGATTGAAAAATAAATTTGATGTCCAATGTTTTTTCAAGCCAAGTGCATCAATTAATGCAGTTGTAGAATCAGCTAGGGAACAAACTAAAGACTTTGATGAAAATGACTATCTAATCGTACTGGGTGGCTCAAATAATATAAATGAACCTAACTTGAATCATCTTCCTCAAGTAACAGAAAAAATCAAGGAAATTGTGCCACTCAGCAAAAAAACAAACTTAATAATAAGTACTATTCCTAATAGGTTTGATAGGCCAGAGTTAAATGAAGCAATCAATTCGACAAACAAATCAATCCATAATACAATCAACAGCCTAAAAAATAAGAATTCTAAACAACTGGGGATTTGTTTTCTAAATGAAAGGCTGAAAAGACATAACTTCACTAATCATGGGTTGCATCTAAATCGATCTGGCAAAGTAATATTTTGTAATAGATTGGCAGAGCTGATTGAAAGCCGTTTGCAATCCTCTGGTTTAAAAACAGTCAAAAAAACAAATAACGATTTTTTAGTAAATTGGCTCAAAACAGGGAAAGGGAAATAGCTACAAATGCTAGAGATAGAGTAGCACAAGATGGTAAGGTTTTTAGTATTTATCATCAAAATATTCAGTATCTTCGCAACAAAATTGACAGATTAGAAGTATTTCTTAAACAGGAGGATCCTGACATTGTTATTTTCACAGAGCATGGCTTAAAAATAAAGGAAATAAATCAAGTTAGGATTCCAGGCTATTCACTGAGATCAGAATTTTGTAGAATAGCTCATAGAAGTGGTGGTGTATGTATATTCACTAGCAATGCTAAACATACCCAAACTTATGAACTGGATTTTGTTAAGAGATTTTCTGTTGAGATGGATTTAGAGGTGACGGGACTAAGGTTAAAAATTGATGATCGATTTGAGGTAGCAGTGTTAGGTATCTATAGGTCACCAAATGGAGACTGGCAAAAATTTTGTGAGCTGCTCCACACACTTTTGGAAATTACAACCGCTCGTTTCACAAATGTTATAGTAGTAGGAGATTTCAATACCGATTTTGCCAGGCAGGATAAAATGACAGAGGATATTAGAGATATTATTAATATGAATAATTTAGAAATTAAGGTCCACGAATATACAAGAGTAACTCGAACTTCACAGACAATTATTGATAATATCCTCACAAATATAGAAGGTTGTAATGTCAGGTTAGGTAGCTCAGATCTATCAGATCATAACTATCAAATTTTAGATGTTAAGTTGCAGGGCCAGAATCCAAGCAGAAAAAAAACTTTTGTGAAAGAAATTCAGCAATATGAGCTAGGAAATATAAATTGTTTGAAGCAGGAACTGCTTCAAGAAAATTGGAGTAGTGTTTATAACAGTTGTAACCTAAATTACAAATATAAGCAATTCATTGATACTCTAAGTTTTCACATTAGTGTATGCTGTCCAATAAAAAAAGTCAAAGTAAAAAGTAAATTGGACAAAGTAGATGAATGGATAACTGAAGATATTCTTACTCAAAGAAATATTGTTAGGGAAGCCTATGAGGAATTTAAATTAGTGAGGGATGTTCCGAGTGAAGTCAAATACAAATGTCTAAAGAAAAACTATGCAAAAGAAGTGAGGAAAGCTAAGTGTAAGAAAACAGCTGAAATATTAACAACTAGTACCAATTTTAACTCTGCTGTTTGGGAGGTAATTAATAGAAATAGGAGAGCAGCTCAAAAAGATACAGTTACTAATGTCCCTAGGATAATCGATGAACATGGAAATTATATGGATGATAGTATAGACATTTGTAACTTTTTCAATAAGTATTATCAACAGGTTGCATATAATCTCCAAAAGTCACTGAACACTAATACTTGTAATACAACTACATTAAATGCTGAGCCAATTGAAAAGGTATTTAAATTTCATCCATTATCAAGAGATGAGTTGTCAAGAATAATAAAAAATTTGAATAACAAAAAAACAGTAGGATTGGATGGGGTCTCAAGCAAAATTTTAAAAGAATGTGAAAATGAATTACTGGACCCTTTATTGCATCTCCTTAATACTTCACTAGAGCAGGGTATTTTCCCTGATGATCTGAAACAAGGAAAAATTTTGCCAATTTTCAAGAGCGGTGATTCTGAAAGAGTTGAAAATTATAGACCCATTAGTATTCTAAATGTAATAAGTAAAATTTTTGAAAGAGTAGTTTTAAATAGGCTATTGATGCACCTGGAAGAAATTAATTTCATATGTGATGAACAGCATGGGTTCCAGAAAGGGAAATCTACTAAGACTGCAATAGTATCCCTTGTTGAAAGACTAATAGATATAATAGATTCAGGTGAGAAGGCAGCCGCAATATTTCTTGATTTATCCAAAGCTTTTGATTGTGTGAACCATAGAATATTATTGGAAATACTAAAAACTGTAGGTGTGAATGGTATAGAACTAAAATGGTTTGAATCATATCTCATAGGTAGAAACCAGTGTGTTGAGCTTACCAAGGTGGATGGGAATGAAATAGTAAAAATTAAATCTCAAAAACTGGAGGTCCAGGCTGGAGTACCTCAAGGCTCAATTCTGGGTCCCTTACTGTTTCTGTTGTATGTGAACCAATTACCAAAAGAGTTAAAAGATCACAGAGCTCTGTTGTTTGCTGATGACACATCGCTTATCTTTAACAATTATTTATTAGATAGTCTAGAAATAAATGCTTTTACTGGAGTACAGTCAATTGTCCAATTCTTGAAGCAAAGGCAATTAACAATAAATAGTAAGAAATGTCAATTCCTACAATTCAAAAGTAAATATAATTCAGTAGAGGATAGAGAAATAAATGTGTTTGTAGAGGAAAATGAATTAGACCAAGAAGAGAAAGTAGCATTCTTGGGAATTTTATTGGACAGGAAATTAACATGGCATCCCTACATTGAGAGGATATGTAATAAGATATCATCTGGGGTATTTGTCCTGCGGCAGCTTGCTAGGCTGAATGATAAAAAACTACTGTTAACTGCTTACCATGGACTTATACTATCTCATATTAGGTATGCTATTTTAGTATGGGGTAATTCATCTCAACAAAATATGGACAGGGTGTTTAAGATTCAAAAGAAGGCACTCAGATGTATAGAGAAAGTGAATAGGTTAGACTCTTGTAGGCCTTTATTTAAAAAGCTTGGTCTATTAACTGTGCCATCTTTGTATGTATATGAAGTTGTAATGCATGTGAAAACGAGTGGTGTGATCCAGAATTCAGATGTTCATGAGTATAATACGCGAAACAGAGCAGATTATCATATAATGGGTCACAATAGTAGGTTATTTGAACAAAAACCAGATTATATTGGTAGGAAATTTTATAACAAGCTACCTCAAATCTTGAAAAGTAATGATGATTTGAAGATTTTCAAAAAACAAATTAAAAAATATTTAGTTGATAGAGCTTTTTATAGTGTACAAGAATTCCTTTCAAACCTAAACTAGGTTGAACTACTTAGTGTTAGAATTATTATGTAATAACATGACTTGTCTTATACTCCATGACTGGAGTCTTTAGGACGTAATCTTAAAAAAAAAAAAAAAAAAATTTTTTCCTTTCATGTAATTCTTGTCTGATCATTCTATTGGATTCACCTTTCTAGGATTATAATTCTAAGGCTAGGCACACACCGGTTAGTCAAGACAAGACTAGTCACGTTTAGTCACAATACTTCACATTGTTGCTTATGACGCAACACTCACACTGATTAGTCATTGCAATTAGACATGACTCCATAAGCAACTATGTGAATTATTGTGACTGATCATGTCTTGTCTTGACTAAGCGGTGTGTACCCAGTTAGTCAAGACATGATCAGACAAGTTTAGTCACAATACTTCACATAGCTGCTTATGAAGACATGTCTTCATAAGACTAATGACTAATCATTGATCAATCAATAATCTTCCAATGACTAATCAGTGTGTGTTGCTTCATAAGCAACTATGTGAAAGTGAAGTATTGTGAATAAACGTGTCTGATCCTGTCTTGTCTTGACTAACTGGTGTGTGCCTAGCCTAAACTTTCATGAGGAGCGTCATCTTGTGGAACGGGGTTTTCTTGTTCTCATCTTTCTCGAATAAAATGTTGATCTATTTTATCTCCAGCTGTCATTAATTTGAAAACGTTCTAATCTCTCTCTTTGATTGTTCTTTCAAATTTATTCGTCAATGCAAATGTAATATATTAGTCCATTTTTTCAAAACTCCTGGGCTTCTTTGAGTTCTTCAGAAGCATAGTCTCTATTTTTCAAATTATTCTTATTTATTCTTCCTCATATTTTTGAACTTGTAAGGCCCGCCGCAAAGTAGACCCACGCTAATCCACGGAAAGCAACCCACACACGTGGGATGTTTTGTAAACCATTGCTAGGCTTCTCCAGACATCTGTGTAATGATAATATATAAGCAATGAATAATCCACTTGTGAGCTGATTGATTATGAATAATTCTATAGCAATGGCTTACAAAACATCCCACGGCGTGGGTTGCTTTTCGTGGATTAGCGTGGGTATACTACGCGGCGGGCCTAAACTTTGTTTTAATAGATGCAATATACTCTTCTCAAATTCTTCGATTTTCAAACAGTTTTGTGAATTGGATTAATCAGTAATTGAATCCATATGATGTAGTGAATTAAAATTTGTCTTTGTTTCTTTCCAACAATTTTTATTTTATTTGCAGTCGTCGTATTTGGATAACAACAACAAAAAACAGCCCTTCTTCAACTTGTGCGGCCGAAAGAAAAATTTGCCAGACACTTTAGCTTCGACAAGTAAATTGAAAATAGCATTCGTCTGCTCTGCGGACCGGCCGGAGGGATCTAAAGGCAGTGCTTTCAAAATTGAATATTCATCTTCAGGTATCCAATTTTATTAATTTTATTTTGTGGATACAATTATCACAAATCAATCTAGAGATGGAAATTACTGAGATATTGCAATTATTCAAATGCCAATGAATTAATAATAATTATTAAACAAAAATCCAAATTAAATGCTGTAATTCACCCCGAAGACTTCTGCTACTGCAAATATTGACAACAGGGTTAAGAGCTAGATGGAAATTCGATGAGCACTACTATTCAAAAATTATTTATCAGCCCGGGAATCGAACACAGTACCTCCTAATTGCCGGTCAGGAATGCTTACCCTTACACCAAACTGACAATCTCTGGATAGCAGCTCTCATTTTATATGAAGCCATAGCGGCCAGCCAGTCTAGAGATGGAAATTACTGAGTTTTTGCAATTATTCAAATGCTAATGAATTGATAATTATTATTAAACGAAAATCCAAATTAAATGCTGTAATTCACCCCGAAGACTTCCGCTACTGCAAATATTGACAACAGGGTAAACAGCTAGATGGAAATTCTAGCTGATTTTTTATTACAAATCATATAAATACGATTGGGAACGAACAACAGGCAACAATTTTCTGTATTTTTTCATCTATAGTGAAATTTATGTTATAAAGTCAATGAAAATGTACGGCACAGTTGCCAATTTTCTGTTGTCACCGATAAGATAGCTGTGATTAGAGTCCTACCGGTTTACAGAGTGAGTCATAAATGTATGGGAACCCTTCAATAAATTGGAGACTGTTGTAGATATAATACTGTAACTTTCTGGATAAGTTATTGGTCAAATACCCTACCTTTTGACGTTGAACTGAATTTCAACCCCTCATAAGGGGGTGACTTAGGGGTTGTAACTCGAATATTTTAAATGTAAATACCCATTGTGTGGTACATCATTTCAAAGGCCTTTTTGAAACAAGAAAGTTGGCATCGACAAAAATGTTCTATGGTACTTATATCCAAAATGGCGGCTGATTGAAGTTTTAGTTTTTAAAATAATAATTGATAAATTTTAATCAGCCGCCATTTTGGATAAAAGTATCATAGAGCATTTTTATTGATGGCATCTTTCTAGTTTTGAGCTACAAGTGCATATTGATATTATTTCGTAATATATTTATTTATAATTTTTACAAAGTATCACTGATTGGGAGAGAAAAACTAAGGATAATCCTTGTACCATTTTTCTCCCAAATTTAGATAAAATTTTAAAAGTCCGAGATAGGGTTATGGTTTCACTTTTCTGAAATTTAGTCCATTTTCACTAAAAAAACAAAAAAAACTAAGAATTTTAAATTTTGATGGTTGAAAACAGAATAAAAAACAAAAATATCACACTCAAATCACCATTAATTGGAACATTTTTGCGTAATTTGATCAAACGATTGTATTCTCTTTTCCAGAATGTTCTAGAAACCTGACCAATACTGAGTTCGGTCGTATTAGGCACTCCAACGTTGTGAAAGACTGTCAGGTTCTGATAACAGCTCCCAATCAGAATGACACCATCTCGCTCTATGTCCGCCAAATCAGTTTCCTCATCAGAGATTGCACTTCTAAGATAGCGGTCAGTACCTAACTTAATAACATCAGATCTTTTAATATTACTCAATAGTAACTAAATTCAACTCAATTTATAATTGTATCGGAAAGAGAACTGTATTGTATTGTATAATTCGGAAAGAGAACAGTTTTGGGCTAGGCCTTGGTCCTTTTTTCATCATGTATTAAATTTGATTTGTGCATTGGTTAATGTATCCTAAACATATGATAATCAAACAGAGAATATGAGTGAAAAAATAGCAACCTTCGGAAGGTTCTCGACATAAAACAATCACATTGGTAAAAGTATATTTCGCACCTAGGGCCGAAAATGACACTTTTCTGGCTCAAAATCGGTTTTCAAGTCCGAGGCCGTAGGCCGAGGACTAGAAAAGATTGAGAGCCGGAAAAACATTTTTGCCCATGGTGTGAACGTTATTTTTCGCCACACAGAAAAATAAACAATATATATATTAGAATAATTGTCTATTATAAGCACTTCCGAAAGCAAAAGTGGAAGGTCATAGCTCTAGCAAATCTGAGGTAATCTGAATATTAGGAAATTTTCCAAGTATTTTTATTTTTTATTCTGATTTGTCTAAATAACCTAAAAGATTATGTTCAATTATGTAAGAGTTTGAGTTTATACTTTTTATTCTTCCAAATGACAATAAGATGATATTATTATAAATGTTTTGATTCTTATGAATAATAAACACAAATAATAAAGTTTTTTGATCAGCTGTTTTAGCACACTTGAAATTTGGCCAATCTGAATGTCAATGTCAACAATGCTTGTTGTCATTGACTTCGGAAGTTTAGGTTAGAAGCTCTATCCTACTCTGAAAATCGAATTTGAATAGTTTATAATACGGTATATATCTTATCTGTTTTTCATTCATCCAAATAAAATGATAGTATCTTATTGAAGAATACTTATTCAATTCTAGAAGCATAAACTGATTCCATTTCATAAACCATTTTGTAAACACGTTCACATCAAATCAGAATCAGCTGACTTCAAGGTTATTTTACAGCCCTAGGGCCGTAAAACTTTTACCGGCCTGGTCAGAAAACAAACATTTTCAGCCTCCATATGACGCACGAAAACCAGCTCATTACATCCAAGTGGGGCGAAAAATAATGTAATTATGCAATAAAAGCCGATCTACAGAGTGATTTTTCAGTCCTGTTACACTATTGTAAGTGTATTGTAATTATTTATCCATAACTGAAGGCTTTATTCAATTATTTTTCAATAATCTATGGTTTTGTCAAAATCCAAAGCTTGGTTAACATTAAACGACACCAGTGATTTTCTATTCTTGCTATACTATTGTAAGTGTGTTGTGAATTTATCTATAACTGAAAGCTTTATTCAATTATTTTTCAATAATTATTAATGATTTTGTCTGGAGCCAAGGCTTGGCTACCATTACATCAATGCAATTTCAAGCTTTCTCTCATTACTCAATTATCCATATCTATATCGAACGAGTACCTACCATTGAATTTCCCTTCTTCATGAATTTAATTCTTGAATTATTAATTTAATTTCCAACTACTCTGAGTGTCGATTGCACAACAGCCGGTTGAATTTTAACGGTGATTAATTCCACAAGAACCAATCAGAGAATCCGTTTTATCAGGCCTTATCTGATTGGTTCTCGTGGAATTAATCACGGTTAAAATTGAACAGGCTTATGTTCAACCGGGCATGAGGGTCTTCTAACTTCTATTCTATTGAAAGAAGTAGCTTACACTACTTGTTGATCATATATTAATTTTTCATATGTTATTATGCTGTGCCTCCCCCGAATCTTGATTCATATGAAAATATTGGGGACCGAGCTTCGCTCTGGAGTACAAAAGCATAAAAAATTTATTACGAAAGAAGAAATTATAATAACATTCATACATAAATGTTCAATCTGATCACAGTAAATTGAGATTAATTTCCAGAGGAATGCAAAAATTTCCCTAACAAAGGCCCAGTTGCACAAAAGCCGGTTAAATTTTAATCCTGATTAACTTCACGTGAACCAAATCAGAGAAGACCATTTAAAAAAGATGGATCTACTGGAATTAATCAGGATTGAAAATAAACCGGCTTTTTTGCAACCGGCACTAAGTACCTGATTGAATGATTACAAAATTTCAACAGCTGAGTCATAATTTTGACACAGTCCCACACACATGAACTCGCTCACTCACTTCCATCACCAACAGACGACGAAATAATTATTATCAGCTGTTTTTCCAAGGATGAATAATAATTATCCTTCTAATGTTCTTCAGCGAGTTTTCCCAGGGATGAGACCTAGTGCAATCGAATATTTATATAATAAGCCTACTATGTTCTGAATTTCGTGAGAATCGTTAGAGCCGTTTTCGAGATCCGGTGAAATACAAACAACTAAACATTTAAACAGAAGTTGCTCGTTTAATAGTAAAGGATGAATTGAAAAAAATATTTTCCTCATATTGCAGATCTACGATGGTACAAACAAAGATGGTAAACTGGTGGCCACGTGGTGTGGAGCATATAGCACTAAACCTCTATACTCAACAGGGCCGGCTCTATATCTTCACATCACCATGGAGCCACAAAATGATGCATACAGCAGCAAATTCATTCCTTCATTTGATCTATCTTTCACTACAACTAGCAAAGGTGAATTATGTTATCATTCTGTGTTATCTATGTAAATTATCTTATCATTCATTAGGTTATCACACCTATAGTGTGGTCCACGTTATAATAGCATTTAACATAATTATTTTCATAATATTAAAGTAAATTTTTTTTAATTAGTTACATTTTTACCTTGTCAAAAGGCAATCATAGTCCACTCTGATTTCAATAATATAGTCAATTAGTATGAATAGTATTGAAGGATATGACATATGAGGTTAAAATACAATTTGAATTATAATAATCTCAGTATCATATAATATTGAATATTATAATTAAAATATTATATAAAATAGTATATTAATATTATATAGTATATTAATCAAAATAGAATATTATATTATATTGAATCTTATTTAGTACGGTAGATATCTAGATATTTATTCCATATTGTTTAAAATGAGATGGCTTGATTGGAACAGATATCCATTCTTAGATGAAGATATTACAAATATATATTTTTTAAATTGATGAGTTCACTGTGAAACTATGAAATTGAACTTGATTCATCACTTTACTGATCCGAATTCATGTGAATCTACTAAATCATCTTATCAAATTTACTTATTTATTGGAAGACCTAACAAATTTATAGTATATTCTGCTGAAAATACAAGTTTTTCTCCAATTTTTGTTTGTAATAATTTCAGGTAGAGGCAGATTTATTTGATAAATCCAACAAGTTTATAGTATTTCCTGCTAAAAATATAAGTTTTCTCAAATTTTTGTTTGTAATTTCAGGTAGAGGCAGATTTATTTGATAAATCCAACAAGTTTATAGTATTTCCTGTTGAAAATATAAGTTCTTATCCAATTTTTGTTTGTAATTTCTGGTAGAGGCAGATTTATTTGATGAATATAACAAGTTTATAATATTTCCTGTTGAAAATAAAGTTTTCTCTCCAATTTTTGTTTGTAATTTCAGGGAAAGGCAGATTTATTTGATGAATCCAACAAGTTTATAATATTTCCTGTTGAAAATATAAGTTTTTCTCCAATTTTTGTTTGTAATTTTAGGTAGAGGCAGATTTATTTGATAAATCTAACAAGTTTATAGTATTTCCTGTTGAAAATATAGGGTTTTTCTCCAATTTTTGTTTGCAATTTCAGGTAGAGGCTGTGGTGGAAGAATGATAGAATACTCTGGAGCAATATCGAGTCCATCTTTTGGCACCAATGTGAGAAACAATACAGATTGTGAATGGGATATCATGATACCAGTGCCTCATCAGAAACTAAAATTGAATATTTTTGGTAAGTTTATTAGTTGATCAACTTTCAATTTAGCTAATTAGATTAGTCAATATTCATGAAGTCACGTTTGCACCAAGCAAAGTTTGCCAACAAAATTATATTCACAAATAGTTTTAATAATTATTATTTAACGAAAATCCAAATTAAATGTTGTAAATCACCCGAACAATGCCTTCATTTTCATTTCTAAAGTAGTATTTCAGGATAGGAAAAATGGACTCATTATAGTCTTTAGACTAGATATATGAAGTATTGGGAAAAATCAATGATATTTAATTGATTTTAATTTACAATGAATTATTTTGAAAATGAGATGAGCTGTTTCAATTTTTCAAAAACTGGTGTTTCTTTCTTTTTAGAGTTCAACATTGGAAGTAAAGCATTATGCGCGACAGATTATTTGGAAATTTTCGATGTAAATGCTGATGGCGAATTGCAATCAAGGGCCAAGTTCTGTGGAGGGGTAAGTAAAAAAAAGAAGATAATTATAATACGAGTACATATCAATTTCATTATAATAATACACTAGTCTTCTTGGAGGTAAGTCTCAAATTGAAAGTCATCATTGATAAAATATCTAACTCTCATTCAACATAATTTCTACATTTCACAAATTATTTATCGCCTAATTAACCGATTTTCATGAACGATAATAGACTGATTCCTTATTGTCATGTGTATAGTCAATGTTAGTATTCTTCTCTCTAAGCTTATACGTTCCTAAATTAAGAGAAGATTGAAGTGAACTAACAATATTAATCAGAATGAAAAAGACAACTGTCAAAAACCACAGATTTATTGATACTTAGAAAGACCGGTTTCGGTTATTACACCATTGTCAATCTCTAATAAACTTAAACTAAATACAAGAGCAGAAGAATTTATACTAGTAGGTGAGTACTGCTATTCGTCAAGGGCATGAACGCCTGCCATTGGCCCAGCTAGACAGTCTCCTCCCAGTCAACGGTGTGACAAAATGGCGGCTTAAACAACAGAATCGCCATGATAACAAAATTTACTTTCAGTACAAAATAAGAACCAAGAAAACAAGTGTGAAAGATAATGAAACAAATATTTAAATGGAAAAACTATTGACTAATGTATCCTTACAATTATGCAACTTCTCAACTACACACACAAAAAGTGAAAATATTAATCAGATTGAATTGAATTGAGATTGAATATTATTAAGAAAAATCTGGTGTGGCGTACCGCTACCTCCGTTTACGGAGGTAGTGGGCGTACTCACACAACTTCCCTTGCCGTTATCAAAATTGATCACATGACGCTAGTGTTTACGCGCATCTCAAGTCTACTATTCTAAGATCTGAGCCAGCTGGTGACAGAACAATAGCGCTGGAGACACACGAAGTCTGCTATCATAGTGAATGATATTTGATAGAATCAACAGTTGCCAACAGTTTGCAATTGAATAATCTTATTTTCTCGAATTTCGAGCTTATTTTCAATTTTATGTGAAAATGTTACTGAACATTAATTGTAGAGATTTTTATGCTCAATCTTTTCCACTTAGAATTTTTTGTTTAAAATGTATCTAAAGCCTGATAATTAGGAATCTAAAATCAAACTTTGCATAGATGGGGCGGTGCTCCTGAATTTTTACAGATAAGAGACTTGTGGCAGTTGATAGAGCTTATCAATGACTTTTCAAGGTATGAATTTGATCAAAATCGTTGGAGCCGTTTTTGAGAAAATCGCGAAAAACCCTGTTTTTTACAACATTTCTTCCATTTTAGCCGCCATCTTGAATTGCATTTGATCGAAATTTTTCGTGTCGGATCCTTATAGTGTAATGACCTTAAGTTCCAAATTTCAAGTCATTCCGCTAATTGGGAGATGAAATATCGTGTACACACACACACACACACATATGTATATATATATATATATATATATATATATATATATATATATATATATATGTCCCCGTTCTGGCAAAACTCACTCACTACAAAAATGCTCATTTTCAGTAATGTATTTTGATAGGCTTGAAAAATGTAGTTCTTTGAGTAGGCAGAACTCACCAAGTCATATCTTTTATTACTATTTCTATTTTTCCACTTTTTCAGATCTCACTAAGTTGCTAGACACATATTTCTTGTCTGGCAAAATTCACCAAAGTCCTTTAGTTTTCAAGGAATCGCCTAGCAATTTTCACTAACCATCTTTAATGAGTTTTCATCCTCATGAATACAGAGCTTCATCAAGCACTATACATGAATTCACTATTCATCACTTCACTAAACATATTTCGTGAGTTTTGCTTCCCACAAACTAATTATTGATGGATAGTGATAACATTATTTAGGAAATGGTGAGCAATATTTGCTGTTTGGTAGTCAGGCAAAACTCACCAAGTGTTATGTGCTTATAACTCGAAACTGTAGTTTTTGACTTGGTGAGTTTTGCCAGTACGGGTACGAACAGACCAATACCAAAAAAAACACTTCTTTGGACTCAGGGGACCTTGAAACGTATATAAATTTAGAAATTGAGGTACCTTAATTTTTTTTGGAAAGCAATACTTTCCTTACCTAAGCAAGAAAAGTAACAAATTAGATTTAATTGGTTTAAGAATGGATAAAATTAAAGATAAATTTCGATGTTTCAGGACTACCCAGGAACACTGATTTGTAGCACGGGGCATGCAGTTGTGAAATCAGTTACTAGTGTTAATAATGCTGGAACTGGCTGGTATATGACATTCGGCGCTGACCATGACGTTAGCTAAACATTTCAACAATAATAGATAATTATAATTTCTGTGGCTTGGTGCAGAAACTAACAATGTCAATTTTTTTCAAAAATGAGTTTAATACACCACTAATATCGATTATTTTCAGTTCCAGAAGTGCCAACAGAATATAAAAAAATGAGAATATAAAAATGCACCATTTACAATCTCAGACTCAATTTTTGGATCATCTTTTTTTTAAACAACTGGATTCCATGGAATCCACGTAATTATAGGTACAATTTTTATTTTAACAGCCTTATCTCAAAGCAATAAAAAGTTATATCATTTATACTACCAATGTCATGATTTAGTTCTCAGAGTGCGAGAGTATTCCAGCTACCAATGAAGACATATGTTTTTAGATTGTCATTCATACTCCGTGCCAGAACTACCAATGTCGACTTCTGCACTTCTAGCACTCGCATTTCCGTATCGAAATGCCGTAGTTCGAAAATACAGGGTGAACTTTCAAGCTGATTTGTGAGAAAGTTGATATTTTGACATAGGTAGTAGTTCTTGCACCAAGCCACAGATTTATTAGACTATATAGTATATAAAGAATTCATATAAAATACTATCATAGTGAGTAGGTCTGCGATTTTATATCTTCAAATATATTTATATCCTATTAATGGTATTTTTCTTTTTCATTTTATATTGTATTTTACTTTTTTCATTTATAACCATTTTTGTCATTGTAATTATGTTTTTGGGACAAATAAAGATTTAATAAGTGCAATACAGCATTTCTCTAGTTTTCAATTTATTGTTTTCTTTTGGTAGGCTACATTCATTCATTCTATTTCTTACCTCAACAATCAAAATTAAAAATTCTCAAATAATTGTTCCTGGACCAGTGATGTTCCTGAAGCAATGATTTGATGAAGTGTGATTTCATATCAAGCATTTCACACTTGAAATCACAAGCATTTCATTTCAAGTGTGATTTCATATCAAGCATTTTTTAAAAAAGTGTCCCATGTCAATAAAGCAATTTCTATTTCTGTAACCCAATAATACTTTGGACAACATTAAGTTTCAATCAAAATTTGGAAGAGAGAAATGGTACAGACTCAGTCTAGGTTTTCCTCCAATGTCATAATTTATTCATTCATTTATTGTATAAAACACTATAATCATAATACAGAGTCTAGATTTTCCTCCAATGTCATAATTTTTCATTCATTTATTGTATAAAACACTATTATCATAATACAATATTATGACATTGGAGGAAACCTAGGCTGAGCCTGTACTATTTCTCTCCAAAAATATTGATAAAATGTTAATGTTGTCCAACAGTTTATGTTTATGTAATCACACACTGCTTCATATCATATCATGGTGGTAGTGTTTTGAACAACAAATAAATAAATAGTAAATTCTTGTTTATTTAAATTGAAATGGTATATTCTAGATGACGATAACAAATCATTGTTTCTCTAGATGGATTTTAATTTTTTAAATGTTTTGTTGGCAGATAAAAAATTACAACATCATTTATTCATTTAATCATTCAGAATCACACAACATACAGAAAAGTACCACAGGCTCATAAGCCCAAAACGGTTCCAATTCTAATTTATACAACAGTCCAAATAATGCTTTTATCATAAGGTGCGTACAGATATACGCGGTGCGAACCTGAGCAATTCACTTTTAATCAGTTGATGCCAAGCTTTTTATATCTGTATCTTACCGTTTCTGTAAAAATACAGATAAAGTTAGCTGATTAAAAGTGAATTGCTCATGTTCGCGGCGCGTATATCTGTACGCACCTTTAGAAATACATGATAAAAGCAATACAAATTTATGACATGGGAAAATACTATTACAAAATAAAATGGAATGCCAATTGAGTATTACCATCTCGAGGTACTAGACCTGGTTGAGATGGTGATATAAAAATTGATACAAAACTAGCACTAAAAATTAGTTACTGAGGCCGACAATCGCATATGAAGCTACACATATTACATAACAGTATTGATGATTTATCAGTTTTAGCTTCGAAGTATATTGTACAATATTATGATATACAAGTTTATAAGGCTACATGAGAATTCTAAAAAAGAATGACAATAAGGCGGGATGCACACCGGAGAAACGCGTTTCGTGAAAAAAGTTTCAGGAAACGTGAAACGAAAGTTGCTCGCAATCGACTGATAAGATTAAGCAGGGAACGTTTCTTTTGTATGCATGCGCGAGTGAAACGGATTGCATGAAACAAGTTTCATGAAAGAGGGCTTCACGAAATGCGTTTCTCCGGTGTGCATCCCGCCTAACAAATCATTGTTCCTTTAAAAATAGTATATTTTATTACTAATTCATAAGTCTATAAAGTGATGATGAATTTACTGTTTTACCAATATGTGTGTAATTATTGTGTAAATAAATTATAATACTAGAATATAATGTGAATATTTTTTATTTACTAGAGGTTGACCTAACAAGTGATGTGCTATAATATGAGACGTTCCGCTACAATACAGGGTGAGTTATTCACTGAAAAATAAAATCTTTCCTCTATTCTCAGATCAGAAAAATCACTCATCTTCAAATGCTAAAGCTCATGAATAGGAGTGAATTTTGCCAATGTGATGACATATTTTGTTTCTCTCGTCAAGTACTTTTATCCCTGAGAGTTTGAGCGATTTTAATTATTGACCATTTCTGCAAATTCATGATTTTCAAGATCCAAGTAATATAATTCCTTTCAGTTTGAGGGTTTTTAATTTTTCTCCATTTCTGCAAATGATTATTGAAAGTGCTTGATATTAATAAGGAAATAAGGAGTTATGAATAAGGAAATAAAAATTGAAACAATAATATTTAATTACTTGAGTTTTATTATGTCCCATACATTTTATACAATGTCAACATAAAATCATGAATTTCAATTTTATTAATTCTATTACAAATTCACACTAAAATATCATGAATTTCATTTTCATTTATTTTATTACAAATTCTCACTGTCACAAATATTTTTGATAATTTTATAATAAATTCTTTGGTTTCCAATAGTATTTCGATGTGATTCGACTTCTTTATTACTTGAATATTCACAATGAAGATTCCGATATTTTCTGAAATGTTGATACCAAATTCAGAAGGATAGGCCTGGAACAAAGTAGAGCGTTTCTGTTTACAAAAATCATACACAGCTTAAACACATGCATTAGACAAATGATCATACTTTCTGGTACCTACAGTTACTATATGAGGAGTTTGTAAAGTTTATAAATAGTTTATACTATTACTATTATCATAGAGAAACAATAGCGTAAGTAGATATCCCATGGTATAGGGAATTTATGTCGCAACTTTTACTGTTATCTCAAGCCGATTACTGTCGATTATTGTCAATATTGTCAGTTTTGATGGGGTGAGAGTGTATTAACGGCACAATTTGAGAGACTACCAGTGTCACACAGCTGCATAGGAAACAACTACGTGAACTATCGGCTTGGGATAACAGTAAAAGTTGCGACATAAACGCCCTATACTATGGGATATCTACTTATGCTATCGTTTCTCTAAGCTATTATACAGTAACTGTACTACCTAGTAACTATCTAATTCAGAACATTGAGGTGTCTAATTAAACATGAATTGATAAGATATTCCCAAATATTTCATTCTAGTAGTTCTGTGAACAGTAGACCTCGCCCAGTTACAAACCACAGTCTCCTCTAATACTGTCCATCATAGTAAATTCTGTCCTGTCCTGTCGTGTCGGCGAGATATCGGAGTATAAACGACTTGAGTATAAACAACTAACATGAATTGATAAGATATTCCCAAATATTTCATACTAGTGGTTCTGTGAACAGTAGACCTCGCGCAGTTATAAACCACAGTCTCCTCCAATACTGTCCATCAGAGTAAATTCTGTCCTGTCCTGTCGTGTCGGCGGGATATCGGAGTATAAACGACTAATGGCTGTTTGGCTTGTTGTATCGACAATGCTAATAATTTGATGTAAACAGCTATGCTACTATCATCAAAAGCTTACCATGTTGAAAGCAGAGAAAAGTCGGGAGAAAATACTATGCTACATCAAGTTTTTAATATTGCATGACTCATTGCTTGCAATTAATAGTCCACACGACAGCTGTTTTTTCACTAAGTTACATTGAGATATTGAATTACATGCGTTATTGCATGCAATTTATAATCCACTCGACAGCTGATTTATAATGAATAATAATATAGTCTGATTTTTATTCTAATATTGGCTTATGAAGGGGGCTCCTTTTCTATTATCCTTGAAATTCAAATTTTCCAAAAACCTTGTATATACGTCGACGCGTAATTTAAAAAAGAACATACCTGTCAAAATTTCATGAAAATCTATTACCGCGTTTCGCTGTAAATGCGCAACATATAAACATTTAAACATTAAGAGAAATGCCAAACCGTCGACTTGAATCTTAGACCTCACTTCGCTCGGTCAATTATTAACATTTTGTTAATAACTTTGGTGTAAACGCGGCTTTATACAGTAACTGTTCTGGTACCTATCTAATTCAGAATATTAAGATGTCAAATTGAACATATAAACATGACTTGATAAAAAATTCCAAAATATTTTGTTATATTAAAAAATACTTGTTCAAAAATCTTTAAATTCTTATTAAGTTAGATTTTGTCAGTTAAATTTATTAAAAAATATTTGGGAATTTCCTATCAAGTCATGTTGACTTGAAATAATAACTACAAGTCTTTAAAACGGTTATTTTCAGAGTATCTCTGATTCTGGTCTCATCTCCATTGTAAATGTAATATCGATGTAATATTGTAAATATTGAATGACTTATAAAATAAAATACTATTCTCTAAAGCAGCCTTCACACAGGGATAATAGTAGCTTCCACTAGCTGTTGTGGGAGCTCGGAATTGGAAACGTCTGTAACTCAAATGTACATGACATTTTCAATTCCGCGATCCCACCATCTCTAGTGGAAGCTACTATTGTCCCTATATGCAGGCTGCTTTATCAAGACAATACTTTTGATTGATAAGATTTATCGTTACAAATCATATAGGTTATGAATCAGAGAGAAGTTAAAGCGACGGTCCCGGCTGCCTAAAAAGCTGTAGGTCATGTCAGAGGCCCTGAAATTGATCAGTTGCGACCTGAAAACTCTGACACCGGACCTGAGCCAGCCAGGTCACTTGCTATTATTTTATCATTATATAATTTATATGTGGAGATTGCGCGATCATAGTATATTTTGTTAGTATAAGCCCTGTAAATCTTCAGTATTCTTTATTCATTCTTAAGCCGTTTCCACACTGAACAAATTCTCGACAAACAAGTTTGTTGAAACAGTTTGGGCAAATTTTATTATGTTTGGCAAACCAAACATTTCGCGTCACCAAACAAAAAAATCTGGTGTGGCGCACACACACAACTTTCCTTGCCGTTATGAAAATTGATCACCTGACGCTAGTGTTCACGCGCATCTTAAGTCTACTTATAAACAAAGCTCTAAGCCAGCTTTTGAGAGGACAATAACGCTGGAGAAATACGAGGTCTGCTATCTCTTCATAGTGAATCATTTAATAGAATCAACAGTTGCCAACAGTTTGCAATAGGATAATCACATTTTCTCGAATTTCGTGTTTATTTTCAATTTTAGGTGAATACTGTTTTTTTCAATCCAATTTTACAATTTTAGGCTACTGAACATTAATTGTAGAGATTTTCATGCTCAATCTTTTCCACTCGAAATTTTTTGTTTAAATTGTATCCGTAGCCTGATAATTGGAAGTCTAAAATCAAACTTTGCATAGATGGGGCGGAGCTCCTGAAACTTTTACAGATATGGGACTTGTGGCAGTTGATAGAGCTTATCAATGACTATTCCAGGTATGAATTTGATCAAAATCGTTGGAGCCGTTTTCGAGAAAATCGCGCAAAACCCTGTTTTTGACAACATTTTCGCCATTTTAGCCGCCATCTTGGATTGCATTTGATCGAAATTGTTCGTGTCTGATCCTTATAGTGTAAGGACCTTACGTTCCAAATTTCAAGTCATTCCGTTCACTGGGAGATGAGATATCGTGTACACAGACGCACATAAACATACAGACCAATACCCAAAAACCACTTTTTTGGATTCAGGGGACCTTGAAACGTATAGAAATTTAGAAATTGGGGTACCTTAATTTTTTTCGGAAAGCAATACTTTCCTTACCTATGGTAATAGGGCAAGGAAAGTAATAAGTGAGAACAGGTTTTATGTTTTACAGCTGTCAACACTGAAAATGTTTGGAAAAACAGTAATTTTTTGTTTGACAAACTATGATTGTCCAAACTATTTAAAATGTTTGTCCCTGAGCTCCTCAACAAACATGTTGGCCGAACATTTGTTCAGTGTGGACACGGTTTTACAATAAGTACACCATAATTAACAGACAGTTCAATGAAAATTGCATTTGGACACAGCATTAAAATGTGTACCATGAATATAAAATTGTTGATAATTTTATAAAAATGTAGGAACTTCTAGTGAAACAGCGAATTGTTGAATGAAATAAATGAGAAATGGAGAGGAAATTATGTGGATAACCACCATTAGTATAGAGCAATCTAACTTACATGGCATCACTCTGTCCATCGTCTTTCAAATTGAGCTCCTTCAGCAAGTCACTCCTCCTAACTGGGTGATCATCTGTTCCAGATTCTAGAATAGAAATATGATACGAACATTAATAAATAAAAATAAATAAATATGATTTTATTGCCGTTAAATTCTTAGAACAATAGGCAAAGTCAAATATTGATTACAGTAAGACAAAAGATAAAATCAAATTTTACAGCAACTGTACATACAAAATTACATTACTGAGTCTTAAAATAATTCAGTACCTAAGTAAACTGTAAGTCAATTGGATTTTTCAAATACATTAATAATATTCATTTGAATGTACAAAACATATTCCTTACAGCACAACTTGAGCCTTTAGAACAATATATAAATACAAATAGAAACCTCTTAACTCTAAGCAACAATTATTTCACTCTCAAAGAACTCTTCAACACTATAAAAAGGATTTATCACAAGCCAATTCAATAATCTCGTCTTAAATTTCTTTTCTGTCTCTGATATTAAATCTGTAGGTAATTTATTGCAAATTTTTATACCAAATGTATCATAACTTTTGGCTGTTTTGGATAACCTATGATAGGGGATATCAGTCCTATGACAATTTCTTGTGTTATAGCTATGAGTTTGATGCCTTAATTTTAAATTGGATGAGTTTTTTTAACATGCAACGATACAGTATAAATGTAAAAATTCACTATTGTCATTATTCTAAGCTGGACGAAAAGAGGCTTACAGTGTGATAATGATCCCAAATAAGTACTTTGAACGTCAAGCCTATCAATCGAAGTTTGTGTTGGTTATTCACATAACCAATGTGCAATGTTCAATTCACTTGGATAATTACATTCATTCATATTCCAATGATATACAAATGTCACTGGAAACGATAGATAAGAATAGCCTATAGTGAGGTCCACGTTATAATGACAGTGGGTAAAGATAGAAAAATAGCGATGCCGATTCTCTGCATTAATTAATTATATTTCTACACTGTCAAAAACATAATTGGCAACTTGTGGACCTAGAAAAGGATAGTACCACCGGCTTTGTCGAATGATTGACAAGGATAGCAAATCCAAAGTTGATCCTATACTGTCATTATAACGTGGACCTCACTATAATAATTTCAATGTGATTAACTATCATAAAATAGAATGACGTTTTTATTATAAGACGTGGTGAAGTTTGGACAGTAACGACCACTCTACCACTTGATCACGTCGTTAATACAAAGTGGAGATCTGTGAGGATCAATGTCATTTAACCTAGCTCCGCAGTGCAGGCTGGATGCTTGTCTGACTCGGACTAGGCGCTGAGACAGCAAGTAATAGCAGCGCTGGTGGGAATGCGAGCGGCCGCAGTAACATCTTCCACCCAGCAATGGTCGGCGTAGTTCCGCCTAGCGGACAGACGAAAGATCAATCCAGTCGGTTATTTGATCCCTCCAGCCAGGCTCAGCCAAGCAGCCGAGACAATAGAACAATGGAGTGACGGTCTTATTCGCGTTCATCAGCAGTTTTCTTTCTCACAACTATTTTTATTTTTGTGTGTCAATAATATCTCCAGTCACCAGTAAAAAGTTTCCAGAAACGTGGTGTACTACCATATTAATGACTTTTCATGATGATTTTTAATTATTTAAAAATATTGTTGACATTCTGAGCCTTCAGGCTAAACTTGGGGTCGCTGAGAACGAATTTGCAATCAGAATTTCTCTATCACGAAAAATAACGAAAAAAAACCAGCTGTTGATCTTCCGGCAACTGTTAATAGTCATCCTGCAATGCGGCCGAAACACTTCCAAGCCAGACACCCATCTCAAATGACAACAACGCCAAGCTGTGAGAAACCATCCTGCACTGCGGCGCTAGGTTTAGGGATCACTGCCTGACACTCTCCAGGAGTCTTATAATTTTTCTAACAGGACACAGTCAATACGTGCTCGCTGTTGTACGTGAAGAAAAACCTGGAGCATCTGCAAAGAAGGTGTGATGTACAAGGCTACAATACCAGGCACTTCAACAAGCTTGAGGTAAAACGAAGCAACTATAGTCCGTACAAAATAACTTTTGATTTGGGATGGACATGCGCAGCAGAGAAAGCATACAGCGGGAGGGATACAGAGGCGCGATGTTGCCGTTTTGAAGGGGCCAGCGTTCTCCAATTTCTAGTGACTATTCATGTGCTCATGCTACACATGCGAAGTTTCCTGACTGAAAGCAGTCAGACGACTGACAAATGGGAAACTTCACTTCTACTTATGACTCTATTAATAACTGTAATTGGCTGATCTCCCTCCATTTCTCTGCGCCGCAGATTCCTCCAAGTCAAAAGTGATTTTGTACAGGAACCTTACACATTTTCTCAACACATGCCATTGAATTCTCCAATAGTCTTCCAAAGGATATTCACGACTTACAGTACTCGAATTTCAATAATAATGATAATAATTTTTATTTGTTCAATACAGTACAGTCATTATGAATCACAACTATACAATTGAACATTGTCATGTACAAAAAAATCTCTTCAATATTTAACAAAATAAAAATATTTAACATAATAAAAATATAGATATAGCCTATATGATATTACACATAATTGTCACTTAAAAATTCATTTACATTATAAAAACTTTTTTCAACAAGGAACTTATGAAGATCTTTTTTGAAAGCCATGCTCTTGAAATCTATATTACCAGGTAACTTGTTTAGAAATTTTGTCCCTATGTAGCTAGTTTTTTTCTCAAAAAGAGTTAGCCTGTGAGGCTGAACGATAAAGTTGTTCCTGTTTCTTGTGAAGTGTGAATGTACCTGTGCATTGGTCGTTAAACTGCCCATATTCTTCTTAATCACATATAATAAAGTTTTAAAAATAAAAATACAAGGTTCAGTGAGTATGCACAGCCTTTTAAAATAATCTCTACAAGGATGATTGAACCCCAATCCCACTAAACACCTAATAGCCCGCTTTTGCAGAATGAATATCTTATTTATGTTCTGCAGAGACGTGTTACCCGAGAGCTCAATTCCATATGCAATATGTGAATGAATGAGTGCGAAATATAACGTTTTTCCTGTCTCTATGCAACTGTGAAGAAGAAACTCATAGAAAAGCCACTTTACTCACTTCGGGAGCTGCGTGAACAACCTCTTAACCTAAATTTTTATAAAATATCGGTTTAATCTTTGGAATAATGTAACAGCAGTGAATTATTATTATTATTATTATTCTGGGGATCTAGCACCTCCACAGCATAAACAGCAATGCAGATTACGTTTATTGTAATTGACTGGAATAAATGTACTTATAATAGAGGGTACAATTATTACAAAGGGTACTATAACTCTATTTTATAAATAAAAGAAAGTAGCCCTGAATTCATACATTTTATGAATAATACCATAGAGAAACAATAGCGTAAGTAGATATCCCATGGTATAGGGAATTTATGTCGCAACTTTTACTGTTATCTCAAGCCGATTACTGTCGATTATTGTCAATTTTCACTGTCTTGTTGGAGTGATAGTGTATGAACGGCACAATTTGAGAGACTACCAGCGTCACACAGCTGCATAAGAAAGAACTGTGTGAACTATCGGCTTGGGATAAGAGTAAAAGTTGCGACATGAACGCCCTTTACCATGGGATATCTACTTATGCTATCGTTTCTCTATGATAATAGGCCTACTATTAGAACTTATGGGAACTATATATTGACTGACACTGTTGTGTACGAATCAATCTTCAACATTTTAATAGATTATTTGAATTAAACATACAATATTAGCTTAGCACACCATGGACATCGACATAATTTTATTTATTCTATTTTAGTGAGATTTACTCCAAACTCTGCATTCCTGTGAAAACAATAACGCTTTCCAATCAACCAATGTTGCACAAAAGCCTATTAAATTTTAATCATGATTGAATGCCACGAGAACCAATCAGAGCAAACATTTTGGGTTAAGGTTTCTCTGATTGGTTCTCATGACATTTAATCATGTTCGATGTTTAACAGGCTTTTGTGCAACCGGGCCTGAGAGTAGTTTGAATGAACACCTCTTCAGTAAGAGTTTGTCGCTTTAAAATAAATACTGCTTATAA
Source organism: Nilaparvata lugens (assembly GCF_014356525.2). NCBI lineage: Eukaryota > Metazoa > Arthropoda > Insecta > Hemiptera > Delphacidae > Nilaparvata > Nilaparvata lugens. The sequence goes on from NC_052511.1 coordinate 3,836,636, forward strand.
TTTTTATTGGATATTATTATAGTGAAAAGATAGCATAAGAAGATATCACATGGTATAGGTTGTTCATGTTCCAAATTTCAAGCCGATTTTTGGTAACTCAAGCCGATTACTGTCTATTATTAGTGTGTTGTTGGGCTGATAGTGTATAAACTGCACAGTATGAGAAGACTACCAGCGTCACATAGTTTTACCATAGAGAAACAATAGCATGAGTAGATATCCCATGGTATAGGGAGTTTATGTCGTAACTTTTACTGTTATCTCAAGCCGATTACTATCGATTACTGTCGATTTTCACTGTTTTGTTGGGGTGAGAGTGTATGAACGGCACAATATGAGTGACTACCAGCGTCACACAGCTTCAAGGAAAAGAACTATGTGTACTATCGGCTTGGGATAACAGAAAAAGTTGTGACATAAACTCCCTATATCATGGGATATCTACTTTCGCTGTTGTTTCTCTATGGTTTTACCTTTGATTATGGATACCGTACGTTAACTATCAAAGATTTTACCAAAAACAACTACTAGTCGAGTGCATATGGTACTTGCCTGGTGGCCGAGTCCTAGTACTAGAACTATCGGCAAGTTAACAGTGAAATTTAAAACATAAACGCCCTCTACCATGGGATATCTGATCACACAACTGGATACGTGATCAGTATAATTTCCAAGATACTATTTAATTTCTACTTTTGTAATTTGAGGAGGAAATAAATTCATTTATTCAAATCTTCTTATAGAAACTATAATACAATATAACTACATTCTTATGCTATCTTTTGTCTATGATATTATGTAGTTACCTGTTTTCAAAATTGATGCGGTGCTTTTGTAACCAACCCATAACAAGTATTCGGTCACCAACTTGTTCAGAAAATGTATTTCTCTGGGATAGTCTGGTCTTTTTGCAGGTTGTTCTGATTTGCTCAGTATATTTAGAAGTTCGACCTTCAAGGCAGCTTTCAGTTTCCCAAAATTTTCGGTTTCTCGTAACGATTCAGTAAGAGCTGGAAAAATATAAATTACTGTATTATTTAAGTAACTGTATAGTTTTTATAAAATTATCAAATCAGTAAAAACCAATAAATAATATTCAGGCAATAATTTTAAATATAATATCATTAATGAGCTTGGTTAATTTGAAGTGTTAAATATTAAGATATTGCAAATAATTTTTATTAAAAAAGCAATGAGAAAACAATATACAGCTTCATATTTAATTTGAGAAATGTTTGCCTATTTTGCAATTGACTCAAACTTGTCCTATTTTTCAAAGATAGATAGAAGCAGAGAAAACTTGGGCTATACGTTAAGATTGTTTTATTTTCTCTGATAGAAGTGAGATGAATTATTCAGAAGGAGAGATCTGTGGTTTAGTGGATATAATGCTTGCATATCAGCCTAGAGGTCCCGTGTTCAAACCCATCTATGAACAAGAGCTTTTAGCACGGTCACACCACTGTTGTTGTCGGGTCGGCACGTCGGACTGTCGGTCCTGGTTGAAGTATGACAGTTCTCTAAGGCCTATTTAGGAGATGTGGGATCTTTTTGCAAGTAACTCCTTACCAAGAAAGAGGCATTAAAAAATTGACCTAGTGACTCAAACGTTTAACTAGAATTTTCTAACTAGGTAATCTAATTGAGATAAATTTTAAAGCTTTGCTAGAGTTGTTTTGACTGCAAGTAAATAGGCTATTTAAAAATATTATTCTTATGATAATAAAGTGCCTACCAATGACAATTAAGTGCAATTGTTTTTGTACTGAATAGAGTACAATAAAGTAAGTTATACTTAATTTCTTCAATAAATAAATCTAAATATATTATACTATTGTTCTCAAACCTTCTATTAGATCCTCTTTTAATGCCATGATTGAAACATGGCGACAGTCCGACAGTTGAATTTTACATTGTACAGATCTGTGTTGATGTTAAATTATTGAGTTTTCTTGTTGTTAGTTTATAATGTAATACTATTTTGTTTATATAGTTTATTCTAATTTGTTTGTGAAGTATTTAAGTTTGTATGAAGTGTTGAAACAAAGTTACTTTTGAGGGATCTTGAGAACGGCACTTCAAAGAACATCAAAGGGCAGATGCTAAGGTAAGACGCTTTTCTTGTTTTTCATTATGATCTTTGACAAAATTTCAAACTTTTAAACTTGAGCAAATGGTTGTTTTATAGGTTGTTTTGAGGAGTTTGGCCATTGTATTTCACTTTGTAAGTCCTACCGGTAATTTTCATAACCTTCAAGAAAAATATAAGAAAGATTCATGCCTTGATAATTTTATTATTTTTAGACTTTTATATTATTTTTTATGAAATCATCTTATATTCTATGCAAATAATTAAAATTTCACAATTGTAAATGATCGTTTTACCATCATCAGTTGATATTTTTGTAGAAAAACTGCTAAAATGTAGTCTACCTGACAAAATTTTTAGGTTAAGCATGCATATATAACCTAAGCCATTATTATTTTCTATTGAAACTTTCAGTTGCATTTGCATCCAACACTAAACATAGGTCTGTTCTATTTCATAAATTGGAACTACAACTGAATTAATTTAATTTTAAATGAGAAAATAACTTAATTGTTTAAAATGCTCTGGTCACTTTAATTTTATTTTTAGTGTAGGCTACCCTTCAGTATGTCCCTTTTTAGGCCTCCTTAGTTAAGGTTAATAATAACACAGAACTCTTTAAACAAACTCATTTCTAAAAAATAAATTAATAAATTACTAGGCTAGCTTATAAATTATGTACGGTAACACTGCACTCAATTCTATTCAGGCAGTCCTTGAAAACATTTGACACTTGCTTCTGCAAGTCTACGTTTATGATTCCCGGGGTCAAATCGTGTTTAAGTTGATGGTTTTGTTTTCTTGACACTGGTTAGACTATTATGTAATTAATTCTTTACATTGATCCATAAACCAATCTTTCAAGATGCTAGATTATTATCAATCAATAAACTGAATAATTAAAAAAATAACCAGCACTTACTAATAATGTTAACTTAGAACTTTCTTCAATACCTGGTCACGGAAAATATTCCAATCATCATACAGTAGGAATACCATGAACCTGTAGCTTTTCTTAATACATTTTTACTGTTAAATCCACCTAGACTAATAGTGCGTTAAGTGGAAGAGGGAGCTATTATTGTCCCAACTTTGCCCACATCACTAGTACCGTAATGTTTCAAAGCATAAAAATGAAGGCATTTATCTATCCAATATTATTGCTATTTTGATACTTACTCTAACCAAAGTATTTTATTGATGACAAAAACTCAATTACCGTAGTTACAACTGGTAGCCTATTACTAAAAATAATTGACAATACAAATCTTTCAATTTCTGTATTTCAGACAATATGTCTGCATTTGGTTGAAAACATAGTGTAAAAGCTTAGGTAACTTCAAGCTGAAGTGTTTTATTATTTGATATTAAATACTTAAATATTAATATTTAATATTAAATACTAAAACACTCAGTGTTGAAAAATAATGCATGTAAATCCATTACATACATAAAGGTGGTGTGTCACCATCTTATTACATGCATTACTTTCAACACTTGAGTTTGAAGCTACGTTACCTGAGTTTGAAGCTACCTTCGACGCTCCACAATATTTTCTCCCTTACTCACTATAGTGAAATACACGTTATAACGTCAGTGGAAATTATAGGACTACAGTGTTGTCAATTCTCATATTTCCAACGCCTTCTACAATGGAAAACATTTTTCAAGTTATCCCAGTATAAGCCTATATGGTAAAATATAAAAAAATATGACTTTAATAGTAGATAGGTTATTCCGTTATTCCTAATCTTATATAATATATGTTGATTGTGACCTCCTGTGTATTGAGCCTCATGACTTGGATGATGGGAGGGGTGACACTGAGGCCCGGTTGCACAAAAGCCGGTTAAATTTTAACCGTGATTAATTTCTCGAGAACCTATCAGAAAAGGCATTTTAGAGAAGATGGCTTCTCCGATTGGTTCTCGTAAAATTAATCAAGGTTAAAATTTAACCGGCTTTTGTGCAACCGGCACCGAGAGTTGAATGAATTATAATTTTACATATCCTATTTTTCCTGTAGAGAATAATTGAAATTGCTAGCTTCTCTTGAATGGAATTGTGATTTCATGACATTATTTTAAAAGATTCAGTTTTTATATTCCATAAGAGATCTATTCCATGATCTCTTGGAAGATATATTTATTATTTATTTTATTTTATTGATTCAATGATACAAAATTATAATGTAAAATAATTTGGGGAGGATCAACAAGCATAGCCCAAAACTGTTCCTCCCCGAATTTTGATTCATTAAAATAGTCCAGAAAAAAGGTTAACCTATGTTTTCTTCACTTTATAAAATTTTGTCTCATTTTCTCACCAAAGACTTGAAGCAATCAATTTTCAATTTAGAAAGATTAAGATCCAAATTGATAACAAAATACCATGTATAAGAGATTGAAACCGTGAACGTTTGACGTCACGCAAAATAAATTTGACCATTAAGAGTTCTTAACAGATGAAGATCGTTATGGCCTACCTTTTATCTACTTATCTTGTAGTTATTTGATATCCGAAATCTATTGATACCCAAAAACTATGAAAGTTGATATATTGAAAACTATTTGAATGAGATCAATGACCAGTGATTCGATCCTATCAAAAACTATTGAATGCTCATGTGTGTTCCTTCAATGCTCATCACGGATCACATTTCGAAATCCCTAGGTGGTTTAGGGGCAGATAATGTTCATATTATGAATATATGAACATAGATTATGACGCATATACGCGTCCTCCTTTCTCTGTCGGTCGGCACGGCTTTGATAATAATTTGCGCTAATATCCTTCGGTGGAGACCTACCTACGGTAGGTAGGTAGGTAGGCAAGTCGGGGCTATTATTCATCGGGTGCAAGTGAGAGGGAGTGAGAGGCCTCCGAAGCTAAGCTCACTCTGTCCTTCTCTCTCTGTTGCCTGTGTCGGCAGAGGCTCCAAGGCTATAGCGATTTGTTATGGCCATCGCTGGAAGAAGAAATAAAAGGAGAAACTGAAGAAGAAGGAGCAAAAGAGAAGTAGAAGAGTTGTAGGAGAAAACGAAAAGCAAGATGAACTCCGCGCGGTCTAGTGTGGTACTCTACTCCCCGCGGTACAGCTTCTTATGTCCCTCTCTCCTCTTCTTCTCCATTCATCATCTTTATCGTAATTTTTATTATTTTTCTTCATCTTGATTCCCTCTTTCATTTCACTTTGCATTTTCCATCCTTGTCACCAATGTGGGCTCCCATATCATACTGTTATTGCTAAATAATTTGAATAATAATAATAATAATAAATGGCCTTTATTCAATTACAGTATTTCATAAAAGAGATACTGTACCTGCTACTAAGTTGTAAATACAGTCGAACCTCTGTATAACGAAGTCAATTATCCCGAGAATAAATTCGCAGCAGAGAGGTATTCGTTATTGAGAGGTTGTTTTACTGTTTTTTTTTTTCAAAAAAGTGAGTAATATTCGATTGAATTTTGCGTTTGTATAAAACATCATGTTCAATAAACGACTCACATCTATTCAAACAGTCGAAAATGTTGTCTGGTACACTACTTTTCAGTTTTAATCCTTGCCTGATAATTTTGAAAACTTCTAGAACTTCTTAATCTGACGGATTCTTCTCCTCACGTTCTTCACAGCCATCATCATCATCATCATCATCATCATCATCATCATCATAGTCAGTTCAAAGAATTGAAATGTGTAACAAATCAAGAATGGAAAAGTCCAGTCGTTCACCTGCCTGGTCTACAAACTACAAATTACAAGTTCTTGGAATTCAATCTCCAGTAACTTGCATTAAATTTCCGACATGTGTTTCAACCCCTATTGACTGTCTACCACCCTATGTTCTTCCTACCTGAATTTCCATTATTTTTAGTCTATTGACCTTTCTGCTGAAACTAAACAATTACTTGAAAATGACCGTCTGCTTCCTATACACACTATATTTTGTATGTTGAAGTCAAGAGAAAACTTTATTGTTGAGAGGTCAGAAATTCGTAAAATAAGCAGCCACAACTCTAAAATGTCATGGGACCAGGTACAAATTCGTTGTGTAGAGGATATCGTTAAGTGGAGGATCGTTATAGAGAGGTTAGACTGTAGCTTGAAGTCCAATCTGAAACTGTTCAAAGAATCTGCTTCGATGAATGATAGACAAGGATAGCAACACCAGTGTGAATCAAATACTACCATTATAACGTGGACCTCACTATAGAGAAAGATAAAGCTATCTGCTTTGTCGAATGATAGACAAGGATAGCAACACCAATGTTGATCAAATTCTTCCATTCTAACGTGGACCTCACTATGGAGAAGGATAAAGCTATCTGCTTTGTCGAATGGTAGACAAGGATAGCAACACCAATGTTAATCAAATACTACCATTATAACGTGGACCTTACTAAAGCAGAGCAAATTCTGATAACACAGATGGAAGTGAATTTGATACCAAGCGGTAAACTGAAAGTCTAAAACTAATCCCACTTCTAAACAGTCTTGTATCTCTGGGCAGAAATCCCTGCTTGTCTGAAATCCACCACAACAGATGCCGTATTTCAAAAGCATCGCGTTCTTTTTCGCTTCACTAAATCCTTCCATTATCGAATCTGGCAGTTTTTTCTTTTAGTTTCAAAATCTCCTATTGTGTATATGGCCTGAATTCATTCTATAGTGAGGTCCACGTTATAATGGCAGTATTTGATCAACATTGGTGTTGCTATCCTTATCTATCATTCGACAAAGCAGATAGTGCTATCCTCCACTAGCTCTGCAACGTTGCCAGATTGTTTTTCAACAATGTAGATATACTTATTAAGTAAGGTAACAATATAGTAAGGTATCTCAATATTGTGAAAATTCATTAGGCCTATTCAAACATTTTTTATTGACGAATAGAATATAATTGATTGTCTTGAACAAGATTGAACAGTTAATACTAGTAGTTCTGTGAACAGTAGACCTCACGCAGTATTTCACCCACAAGTACCTGATTGAAACTATAGACCTTATGGAAATACAGCAATAGACTGGCTTCCCCACACATCTGTGTAATCACTTGTCAGCTGATTTATGATGAATAATTTATTCTATAGTCTGATTTTTACTTTAATATTGGCGTATGAAGGAGGCTCCTTTTTCCTTTTATATTATCCTTGGAATACAAAATTTCCAAAAACCTTGTTTATACGTCGACGCGCAATTAAAAAAGGAACATACATGTCACATTTCATGAAAATCTATTACCGCGTTTCGCTGTAAATGCGCAACATATAAACATTTAAACATTAAGAGAAATGCCAAACCGTCGACTTGAATCTTAGACCTCAATTCGCTCGGTCAATTATTAAGTACGGTAACAAAATATTTTATCCCAATTGTGAAAATTTATTAGGCCTATTCAAACATTTTTTATTGACGAATAGAATATAATTGATTGTTTCAAACAAGAATTAACAGTTAATATTATATCAGATATACGGATATCAGCAATCCTCCTCTATAGATGGCAGTGGCAAGGCAGAGAATTGGCAACGCTGCTCTCCCATCTTTCTCCACTGCCACTCATTATAGTTTGTGGTAAACACAGATTGTTTACGGCAGAACTCCAGTTTATTCCAGCCATATTGATGATAAATCACTGTCTATCCTAAGAACGTTAAAATTCCAAATTCTTTATTTGAATCAATCGAGTATATTGATGGAAGTCAGGCTATTTAGATAAACCATTCGCTTGATGCAATTTATGAGTGTGTTATCTCTAGGTTATTTAATAGAAGTTGGTTATTATCTATAGGCTGTTTATATTATCTTTAGACTATTTAATAGAATTTGGAAATTTCACAGATGTTTGGTTCAGTTGTCAAAGTCTTTAATGATAAAAATCTTCTGACCAATTATCTATATATAAAAGCGAAATGGCACTCACTCACTGACTGACTGACTCACTCGCAGAACTAAAATCTACCGGACCAAAAACGTTCAAATTTGGTAGGTATGTTCAGTTGGCCCTTTAGAGGCGCACTAAGAACGGATTTGAAAAAAAATCCAAAGATACGCCCAAAATCTGCGTTTTTCCAACGTTTTTTAGCGTTTTCTCAGCTTCATCGAGAACAAATGAACAAATGTTGTGTTAGAAGGAATTTTAAATAATGCCAAAGATACACCCAAAATTAGCGTTTTTTTTGCGTTTTCTCAGTTATTTCATCAAGTAATTGACAGAAATTTGGTACAGAGGTTCAGCTAGGGTCTAAAAATTTTGTGATGAGGTGACTTTAATATTTCATCAAAGATACGCCCAAAATCAGCGTTTTTCTCAGCTTTTCTGCGTTTTCTCAGTACTTTGACTTTCTGATGGAATGAAGCATGCTCAAATGAAAAATGCAGGCGAACGAAGCGAGCCCGCTGATCTCATTTTCGGGGGTCCAGGGGGCGAAGCCCCCTGGTTAGACGGATATAGCGAGCGAAGCGAGCCTGACGGCTAGTTGTAAATAGAGTTCCACAGGATGAATCATCACTCATTATCCATATCAATCATCAGCTATGGACTGTATAGTCTTCTGTAGTGAGGTCCAGGTTATCAGGTCAGTGGAGAAAGATGGATAACAGTGTTGCCCATTCTCTACCTTGCCACTGTCTCTGTAGAGGATAGTTTTAGACTGTAAAATCTTTTATAGTGCGGTCCACGTTATCAGGTCAGTGGAAAAAGATGGGGTAACAGGGTTGTCTATTCTCTGCCTTGCCACTGCCTTCTGTAGAACACAATTGATACCTATTCGATGTAATATTAACTGTTCATTCTTGTTCAAAATAATCAATTAGCCTATATTTTATTAGTCAAGAAAATATATTCTCCAATGATCAAATAAATACATTTTCATAACCGAGTTTTAATATTTTGTTAATTCATAATATCTTGAATGAAAAAGACTAAGAGATTGTCAAAAAACCACAGATTTATTGATACTTAGAATGACCGGTTTCTGTTATTACACCATTGTCAATCTCTGATAAACTAAAACTAAATACAAGAGCAGCAGAATTTATACTAGTAGGCGAGTACTGTTATTGGTCAAGGGAATGAACGCCTGCCATTGGCCCAGCTAGACAGTCTCCTCCCACTCAACGGTGTGACAAAATGGCGGCTTAAGCAACGGAATCGCCATGATAACAAAATTTACTTTCAGTACAAAATAAGAACCAAGAAAACAAGCGTGAAAGATAATAATAAAACAAGTATGTAAATGGAAAACTATAGACTAATGTATGCTTACAATTTTATGATAGAACTAAATTCTTAGTGTTGTATTGGTTGAAATGAATCTGGTCATTTAAACTATACTGGGATTTTTTCTTAATTATTACTCTTATTATTTCTGAACATTCAAAGATCTGCCTTTGTTGATCTGTTATATATATATATATATATATATATATATATATTATATATATATATATATATATTATATATATATATATATATATATATATATATATATATATATTATATATATATATATAATATCTCGTATATATCTTAATATCTCTTTGTATATATCATAATATCTCATTGATATTACGTTGCGGAGGTGGAAAAGGATAGCGCTATCTGCTTTGTCGAATGATAGACAAGGATAGCAACACCAATGTTAATCAAATACTGCCATTATAACGTGGACCTCACTATAGTTCTACCGAGACAATCTCAATTTTATGTGTAAATACTAGTATTTTCACTTTGTGAAATACTTGAGGACTGAAAATTTTGTGAATTGAACAACTACAAGACTTGACCTATTTCGGACTATGTGTTATCTAAATTTTGGAGAGGAATAGTTCAAGGTTACCTTATTTTTCCTCTCCCTATCATGTACTTATTGTATGAATCAATAAAGAATATGGAAGTCATGTTATTGAAATAAATAACAGTAAACCATATTTATTCGTGGACAGAATCAAATCACATAAATATGATTAGGAAGGAACAACAGGCTTGGCCCAAATCTATTCCATTCCAAAATTTTGATAAATTAATAAAATATCCAAAAATAGGTTATGCTTCTAATGTAAAACGTTCAAGTTCAATTTTCGTCCAAAAATATATACACGCTAAACATTTTGAATTTATAGAAGTTAAAACACCAAACTATATTTAAATATAACACTTAATTATCACTTCATATTGAATTAATCAAGTTATTTTATAAAATTTTGAACAAATGAATATTTTTTAAATATTAACAAATAAAGTTCTATTCTATCTGTTCTATTTTTTTTTTTTTTTTGAAGCATCTAAATTTGAAAATTCACTTTGTGAACATATTAGTGGTCTGAAAATTTTGCGAAGTAAAGAGCTACAAGACTTAACCTATTTTGGACTATGTGTAACCATATTTAAATTGGGAGAGGATTAGCACAAGGTTACCTTATTTTTCCTCTCCCTATCATTTATATGATGTATACTTATTATATCAATCAATAAAGAATAAAATAAAATAAAGTATCCAAGTGATAGAAAGTCATAGTATTTCGTACTATATGTAACCTTATCTGAATATGGGAGAGGAATAGTACAAGGTTTCCTTATTTTTCCTCTCCGTATCATTTTGATGATGTACTTATTGTATAAATGAATGGATAAATGTCCACCTTCAAAAAGGTTTCAACCCTTCCTCATCTGTCAGTGTCAACTTCTGGTCCAAAATTGCAAAAGAATCTTGGAGACCAAATCAAGTCTCAGAGCAGTAGAAGAAATGAAAATCAAAGTCGAGAGCAGCTTTGCTTCCCAGATAAGAGAAAAAGAATGAAATTGATGTCAGCTGCTCAGCGCACTGAAGGCGAGGGCAGACAGCTATCAAAAAGGGAGGAGGATGATGAGGAGGTGGAGAAGAAGGAGGAAGAGGAGAAGAAGGAGGAGGAGGTGGAGAAGTAGAACGGGGAGGATGAGGATGAGGAGGAGAGAAGGATGTGGAGGTGGAGAAGTAGAAGTGGGAGGATGAGGTGGTGGTGAAGGAGGAAGTGAAGGATGTTGAGGAGGAGTAGGAGGAGGTGGAGAAGTAGAAGGAGGAGGAAGAAGTGCTCTGGAAAAAATCCGAAGGTATGATAATATTGTAAGGTTGATGGCCGGCGTAGGGAACAGTAGGGACAAAAGAAAGGGCCTCAAATCAGTAACAAGTCGTCTAATATAAAAGTAATAGCGTCTACCCGCTTGTCAAGAATTATAAAAGGAAATGAAGACAGACAGAGTGAGAGAGAGTGAAAGGGAAAGCGTGAGAGAGACGAAGGGATGGGGGAAAGTGGAGTTGAATGGAAAAGAGGTAGGAATGAGAGGGGAGTGATAAAGATAGAGTAAGAATAGTTAGAATAAAGAATGAAAAAATGAATGAGAATAACTTAGAAACAATAGAAGAAAGAAATTATTCTTTAAACCCTGAAGATTGGTGTGTGGATCACTGAAACTAGTTGCTATAATTTGTATTTTTAATCTATTATTTTACTAGTAGTTCTGTGATCAGTAGACCTCACGCAGTATTCTCATCCACAAGTACCTGATTGAAACTATAGACCTTATGGAAATACAGCAATAGACAGGCTTCTCCACACATCTGTTTAATCACTTGTCAGCTGATTTATGATGAATAATTCTATAGTCTGATTTTTACTCTAATATTGGCGTATGAAGGAGGCTCCTCTTTCCTTTAGTATTGTCCTTGAAATGCAAAATTTCCAAAAACCTTGTATATACGTCGACGCACAATTGAAAAAGGAACATACCTGTTAGATTTCATGAAAATCTATTACCGCGTTTCGCCGTAAATGCGCAACATATAAACATTTAAACATTAAGATAAATGCCAAACCTTCGACTTGAATCTTAGACCCCACTTCGCTGGGTCAATAATAATATTCTACAGTAATACTCTAGTATTCTACTTCAGTTGAACTAAGTTGGAGTAGGAACAATTTCAATTTCAAAAAGGTTACTATAATTCTATTTTTTAAACAATAGAAGAAATATGGAGGAAAAGTTTTGGGGGAAAGAAAAAAAATAGATGATGAAGACACAGAGATAGATGAATGAACATGGAATAGAGTAATCGGAGAAAGTAGACAGAGTGAATTGAGAAAAGATGTAAACAGAAAGTAAGAGAAATACGTACAAAACAGGATTATTATAGAAATAACAAGGAAATAAAGGGGGATCAGATTAGATTTTTTTACTCTCATGTGAGTTACAATGATAGATAAATATTTATAGATGGAGAAAGTATAGTATTACAGGGTAAAATAGTAAAGAGAAATGTGTACAAAATAGGATTTTCATAGAAATAACAAGGAAATAAAGGCGGATTAGATTAGATTTCTTTACTCTCATGTGAGTTAAATGACAGATAAATCAATAGATGAAGAAAGTATAGTATTACAGGGGGAAAATAATGAAGAGAAATACTTACAAAACAGGATTATTATAGAAAAAAACAAGGAAATGAAGGGGAGGATCAGATTAGATTTCTTTACTCTCATGTGAGTTAAATGACAGATAAATTAATAGATGGAGAAAGTATAGTATTACAGGGGAAAATAGTAAAGAGAAATACGTACAAAATAGGATTATTATAGAAATAACAAGGAAATAAAGGGGGATTAGATTAGATTTCTTTACTCTCATGTGAGTTACAATGACAGATAAATTAATTATTATCAATTTATTCTGTTGTATAAATTAGAATTGGAACCGTTTTGGGCGTAAGTTAGCCTGTGGTACTTTTCTGTAAGTTGAATAATTCTGAATGATTGAATAGAATTGAATTGAATTGATTTATTGTTTAAAAAAAAAGACTTATAAAACATAAGTAGATGTACTAATTTAAAGAAAATTATATATATGTTTAAACTTAGAAAAAAAGACTTACAAGAAAGATTTATAAAACATAAGTAGATGTACTAATTTAAAGAAAATTATATCTATGTTTAAACTATTTCACAAAATAATTGAAACTGTACTCACATGGACCTGTCGGTCTGTTCGTGAGTAAGACTTCGCATAAGTATATTGATAAGTATAGATGAAGGAAGTAAAGTATTACAGGGGAAAAATAATAGATTATGTAATTATTACAGGGAAAATTCATTATTCTGTTTTCTCCTCTAGAGTATTAGTTCCATACTTTTTTCTTTTTATTTTATCTGCTACTATAAGTTTCATATTTTCAAGGTTTTCTATTATTTTTTTTCAGTTTTTCCCTGAAACTCAAAAGTATTAGTTATCTCATTTTCCTTTTCATGTATTGTTTTTCAAATTGTATGCTCAATGTTTGTTACGAGGGCAATAATTGGATTTAGTTCCTGGTGCCCTCAAATATGTATATTTTCAAATAAATATATAAATAAAAGAGGAGGAAAAATAATAGATACAGTGAGAATTACAGCAGGGAAAAGTTGAAAGAAAGGAGAGGTTGTAGCCGGAAAGAGACAGAATGGAACAGTGAATAAATGAATGGATTGATTGATTGAGTACTTTATTTATGTAGATTACAATATACACTGGCTTATACACTTATATACAATAGCTTACAAGACAGCAAAATTATAGATGAATTTACATAATATAGACTAAGAAAATAATTATTGAACTGTATATGATATGAAAAAGTAATTTGTAATATAATAACTATAGATAATTATATTGTTATGCATCTACATAAATTGGCGGAGCTTTGGACATATCAATGTCCATTTTCCGGAAAGAATATTAAAAATATCCTCCCCACTAACTCTCTACCAAAGAGAGAGAGAAATGGAGAAACAGAAACGATGAGATTTTGGAGAACACAGAACTGCCACAAGAGTTTGATTCGGAGGCGATGTGCTTCCAACAAGGAGAGCATAATACAATATTGGTGAATGAAGGAATGCGACAGAACATTGTTTTTGAGTGAGCAAGAGAGAGTGCGAGAGAGACGAACCTTCCGTGAGTGTGTGGCGCGAAAGAGCAATGAACACAGAAAAGAAACAGGAAGAAGGAGAAGAAGTAGAAGTTGAAGAAGAAGAAGAAGAAGAAGAAGAAGAAGAAGAAGAAGAAGAAGCAAAAGATTAAGAAGAATAAGTGAAGGGACAGATACAAGAAGAAGAAGAAGATGATGATGATGAAGAAGGAGAAGAAAAAGAATATGATGAAGAAGAAGAAGAAGGAGAAAAGGTGGAAACAGAATGAGAGAGCAGGCACCCTGGAGGATGATAGAGGTGGGTGATGAAGAAGAGAGGAGGAGGAGCAAAATAAAAAGAAGATGTATGTTATTAGTAAAGATAGTATAACACTTTAGGGTGGACGAGGGGTGGTGCGGCGATGGTACAGAGGGGGGAGAGGGCTAAGATCAAAGACGCCGACACGTCGCTTTGTCTCGAAGCGGCAACTAGCAAGCAAGTTCTTTCGGAGCCCACTCGAGTGGGGACTACAACAAGAAAAAGGAAAAGAAAAAGTTTGAAGAAAATAAAAAGAATACTTGATAGCCTGAGCCGTCGGCGGCGGCGGCGTTTCTCTCTAAACTGAAGGCGCGCGCTTGAGGAGGTGCGTGCGTGTGTGTGCGGGCGCGCACCAACACACACACACACGCACACAGTGTGTAGCCTTGAAGAAGAATCTTCTCTCTTTCTTCCACCCCTGTGATGGCAACGCTCTCTGTCTCGTTTCTCTCCAGTGTTGAACACGCGCCTCTGTACAAGTGGTGGTTGAAGGGGTTGTGGTGGTGGAGGAGGAGGAGTAAGAAGAAGAAGAAGAAGAAGAAGAACAAGAGGTGGTCATCAAGTAACGGACTTTTCAGAAGAGAATACAACAAGCAAAATTCTATCCATCCATCTTTCATTCTAAGCACAAACCCCAGAAGAGTAGAAGACCATGTGCTGACCCAAAAATACTGAAATGCACAATGTTCAACCCCAGGTGATGAATATTGAATACCTGATGTGTATTCAGCTAATTCATGTCCATATTGAATGAATGAATGAATGAATTCTATTTGCCAAAAACAAAATACAAAAAAGCTTTACAAAAAATAAATATAAGTATATGCTACTGCACTTAAACCAAGATACATACATTTATTTAATTAGATATAATAACGAAATGATATCCTTTACATTACAAACAATAGTTTTAAAATGAAGATTCAATTTATGATCACATGCATAAGTACAGTAGGTGAGGCAAAAACACCGGCAAAAGGAAGATTCCTTGTGCGCCAGTGTGAGTCGTAAATCAGCTTAATCAGGGATGTAATATATAAACTTGAATCTAGCGTATGAAGTGTTCGAAAATATAATTTATAATATGAAGTTGATTATTGTATAAAAGTCAACGATTGGAAATAATTCAAGTTTAGCCATGCCTCTATGGCTCTTTTTCTGTGTTTATTATTTCGGAAATTATTAAGTGGAAATTCACTTTCTAGTATATTTATGAATTTACTGCTAATGTAGTAAAGTTGCCTTCTATGAAGAGCTGAGTTGGTGTTATATATTTCATATTTTCTTATTGTATTAGGTCTAAGATTATAATTTATGTCATCGGCTAGAGGGAAATTATGCTCGTATTCAAAACTATAATTTGTTATGCAACTAAGATATAACTGTCGTATTAACATCAAATTCACTGAACAAAATCTTACTATCATAAGTTCTAGGTTTCTTTTAAATTGTCTTTATGATGAATTTTTGTATTAGAAAAAGGTTTTTAATATGGGTATCGAAAGTCCCACCCCAAACTATTAAACCATATCGCATTAGGGATTCTACTAGTGCCGTATATACCTGTTTGCATTGTAAGAAAGATAGCACATTTTTCAATTTATAAAATTTATAAGATAGGTATTTTAGTCTCTTACATAGGAAGTTAACATGGATGTCCCATTTGAGACACCAATCTATTATTTTGGTCAAGATAATATAATCATTGATACAGTACCTTTTGTCAACCGTACGAGAATTGGTGGAAAATTGAATACATGATTAAGTATTCCGTCAATCTAGTTTCATATTATTTTGGGCATGATAATATTATTTATCTATTCAGTCATGTCCAATTATTACACATATAAGGAGGCACAACAGGCTTATGCCCAGAACTGTCCCTTCTCAAATTTTTACTACAGTCCAAATTAAATATTGTAGGTTAAGCTACTATCACTTATTAATTATTATAAACATTAATACAGTGGGAGTGCCTCAATGCTGCTAGATTTCAATTTGTCTAGTGCCAGTGTATGAACATATCCTGAAAGGCTCTGTTTAACCTTAAGTGGGAGCCTCATATAGAATATATTTGTAAACGCTTAAAATTTATTTCCTTTATCTTTTATAAAGTCCGTAAAATATTAGACATTAAATTAATTAGGGTCCTTTACTTTGCCTATGTGTTCAATCGGTGCTGCAATATGGGTTAGTGGTATGGGGAGGAGCGTATGATGTTTTCATGAATAAAATTTTTACATTTCAAAAAATGATAATAAAAGCAATTCTTAATAAGCCAAGGGCTTTTTCTAGTAGTGAAACATTTGCCGAATTTAAAGTGATGACAGTACGTCAAATTTATATAAAGAAACTTCTCTATTATGCATGGATGAGGAAAGATGAATTTACAGTGAATAATAACGTTTCTATGTATAACCTGAGAGTTACATCTCATAACATTTATAATATCAACTATTCAGATTTGACAATAGTGCGAAGACAATTGGGGTATCTTAGCTCAAAAATAATAAATATCATGCCAAATGCATTGTCAAAATCTCTTTCTAATAGGGGTAGACAGAGGATGGAACAGATAAATAAGTGGGTGATACAAAAATTTTTCTTCGACATCAGTCAAATATTATAATTACTAGTAATTTATTGTTAACTTCGATTTTTGTAGCTTTGATTATTAGTAAATAAATTTTTATATTGTCTAAACAGCTGATACTCTCACTCAGCGGTCAGGGTTTTGCCCTTGCTGGGTGGTGCCATGTAATTTTAATTTATTTGTAAAATAGCATAATATTATAATCTAGAATATTTCTTTTGTAAGTTTTTTATTTTGTATTTGTTTTTATGGGCAATAAAGATGTTTAAAAAAAATTAGGATCTAAAGGTAAAATGAAAGGTTTTGGTTTTTATATGACAATGTTTTAATATTATTTTAAATAATGTGTTGATAATAATTATCAATTCGAATTATTCTAGAAAATAAACACAAATAACGAAAATTTGAAATACTCGCACATTTTAAATACGGCATAGAAATTCGGTTTGTCAAATGTAGGCGCACACATATCGTCATCGGACGGACAGCACCCATCGGATGGATCGGAGGATTAGATTTGATGCATTGTTTTGAATTGGAGTGCGCATACCTGTACGATGCGGATAGGTATGCGCACTCCAATTGAAAACAATGCATCAAATCTAATCGTCCGATGCGTGCCGTCCGTCCGATAAAGATCTGTGTGCGCCTAACTTAAAGGTGCATTTTCGTTCCTGCGTAAAGTTCCGCAGTCGACGATGACATGCTTTCTTGACATTCATATTGTCCAAATTTCAAGTGTGCTAAAACAGCTGATCAAATAACGTTTCATTATTTGTATTATTCAAGAATCAAACATTTCTAATAATATCAACATATTGCCATTTAAAACTATTTCAAATTATAAACTAAATCTCCCCCATTGAAAACAATTAAACATAACCTTTCAGGTTATTTAAACAAATTGAAATCCACCCAATCAACGCACAAACGAATCCCCAGCTTTAAACAGAAAGTAATGTCCCTGATGAAATTTAAACTTATCCACAAAACTTTCAAATTTTATTGGACGTCTTGTATTTAGTTTGTTTAGCTCATGACAAGTCCCCTTAATGGTGGTTTTCCATTTTGTGTCTGGTCTGAGTTATGTGTGTGACAATCAGATGTCACTCTATGTGTGTGTTGTCGTAGCAGAACACAGATGCCACTCTATGTGTGAACTGTCGTAGCAACGGTGCTGACAAAACGGAGCTCTCTGATTGGTTGGTGACAGTGAGCTGTGAAGGGCGGCAAAATTCAAAAGCAGCATCTTGTTTCCATTTGATTTTTCCCTATTTTCGATCGATTTTTCATTTAATTAAATTAAAACAATCAATTTTACAATCACAACGAAGGTTACAATTATATATCTTTAGTAAGAATAATTAATGTGATAATAGTGGTATAGAGTGTAAGTAGTTATATAATGGTGGTTTTGCCCTCACCAGCCTTAGACTGCCATAAAGACAAATTTAAACTTCTCATTTTATTCTTGGTTTATACAATAAGTACATTATCGAAATGATAGCGAGAGGAAAAATAAAGGTAACCTTGTGCTTGAAATTAAAATTCTTGACTGCAAATTGAGAATTGAAGAAAATGAATGTAAATAAAGGCATTGGAAAAACACACTATTAGCCATTTACTCATTCAATGTCTCAACTTCATGCGATTTTATACTATTGAGATACAAATATTGTCACTATTATTAACAAGTATTGAATATTTTGTTGATAAATTATATTTTTTCATTGTTTAAAAACGTTCTGGCAACGTTGCAGAGCTAGAAAAGTATAGCACTATCTGCTTTATCGAATTATATACAAGGATAGCAACACAAATGTTGATCAAATACTGCCATTATAACGTGGACCTATGCCGGTCCACTATGTTTGCACCCTATGTAGTATTGAATTGCTCTTAACTGATCATGGTTGCCACATAAAAATTTTACAACCTCTAAACCTGGAAGAAAGTTCCCTGAAAATGTCAGCTTTCTCCTGCTATGTACTTAGTGTAACTATTAGTTACACTAATAGTTACATTAGTAACTATTAGTAACTAATAGTTACTAGTGTAACTATTAGTGTAACTATTGAAACTCTAAGGTTTTAAAAAATAGTGTAACTTAATTCTGAGACCATGCTTGTAGTTCCATAAAAGTGGAAATTTTATTCTAAATCAATATTGTATTCACATTTATATGCTGTATTTTTTCTCAATATTTACATAATTTATGAGCTATTTTTTCTTAAAAATTTTGAATTTGTGTTTGTTCCAGTATTGGAAGTGAATTGATGTCGTGTTGTGAGCAGAACTTCAGCAACTCATCTTTGGTCGACCAGAGTCTACAATCAGCTGTTGAACTGCATGAATCGTTGCAAGTGTGTGTGTCGTCTGCGCCTCACTCAGCACTGTTCTACTTTGGCTTCAACAAGCCGATTGGTCAACAATTAAATCCCATCTAGGTAAGCTAAACATCTCCACTGACTGTCATCACAAAGTGAATAAGCTGTAGTTTGAAAATTGATGTTTTGGAACCCACCGAACTAGCTGATTGGTCATAATTGAATACCATCTAGGTAAGCTAAACACTTCCACTAACAAAGTGGAATAAGATGTAGTTTGAAAATCAATGTTTTGAAACCCACCGAACTAGCTGATTGGTCAATAATTGAATGCCATCTAAGTAAATACCTCCACTAATTGTTTTCACAAAGTGGAATAAGCTGTAGTTTGAAATTTGGTGATTCGGAACCCACCTAGAATTGTAGGACTGCACCAACTGTTATCACAAAGTGGAATACAAGTACAAGACATTTTCAAGAAGTTGAGATGTATACTACAATACAAAAGAAAGGCTTTCAATTTAGGATAAATTTGGGACTAGTTTTAGAATTGCTTTACTGTGATTCGGAACTCACCTAAAGCTGTAGGACCCACTCACCCTTCACTATTATCACTCCCGTTAACCATGCAACAGCTTGCATATAATTCCACTAACAGTTTTCACAAAGTGTATTACTGTAATTTGAAAATTGTTTTGAAAGCAACAGTTTGAAAGTTGATTTGGAACCCATCTAAAGCTGCAGGACCAGTTACCTCTCACCATTATACTTGCCATTACCTCTTGTCTGGGTCTTGTATGAAAATCACCCTCTGATAAACAGTAATTGACCGAGCGAAGTGAGGTCTAAGATTCAAGTCTACGGTTTGGCGTTTCTCTTAATGTTTAAATGTCTAAATGTTTGAATGTTTTAATGTTTATATGTTGCGCATTTACGGCGAAACGCGGTAATAGATTTTCATGAAATTTGACAGGTATGTTCCTTTTTTAATTGCGCGTCGACGTATATACAAGGTTTTTGGAAATTTTGCATTTCAAGGATAATATAAAAGGAAAAAGGAGCCTCCTTCATACGCCAATATTAGAGTAAAAATCAGTTACACTAATAGTTACATTAGTAACTATTAGTAACTAATAGTTACTAGTGTAACTATTAGTGTAACTATTGAAACTCTAAGGTTTTAAAAAATAGTGTAACTTAATTCTGAGACAATGCTTGTAGTTCCATAAAAGTGGAAATTTTATTCTAAATCAATATTGTATTCACATTTATATGCTGTATTTTTTCTCAATATTTACATAATTTATGAGCTATTTTTTCTTAAAAATTTTGAATTTGTGTTTGTTCCAGTATTGGAAGTGAATTGATGTCGTGTTGTGAGCAGAACTTCAGCAACTCATCTTTGGTCGACCAGAGTCTACAATCAGCTGTTGAACTGCATGAATCGTTGCAAGTGTGTGTGTCGTCTGCGCCTCACTCAGCACTGTTCTACTTTGGCTTCAACAAGCCGATTGGTCAACAATTAAATCCCATCTAGGTAAGCTAAACATCTCCACTGACTGTCATCACAAAGTGGAATAAGCTGTAGTTTGAAAATTGATGTTTTGGATCCCACCGAACTAGCTGATTGGTCAATAATTGAATACCATTTAGGTAAGCTAAACACTTCCACTAACAAAGTGGAATAAGATGTAGTTTGAAAATCAATGTTTTGAAACCCACCGAACTAGCTGATTGGTCAATAATTGAATGCCATCTAAGTAAATACCTCCACTAATTGTTTTCACAAAGTGGAATAAGCTGTAGTTTGAAATTTGGTGGGTGATTCGGAACCCACCTAGAATTGTAGGACTGCACCAACTGTTATCACAAAGTGGAATAAAAATACAAGACATTTTCAAGAAGTTGAGATGTATACTACAATACAAAAGAAAGGCTTTCAATTTAGGATAAATTTGGTACTAGTTTTAGAATTGCTTTACTGTGTTTCGGAACTCACCTAAAGCTGTAGGACCCACTCACCCATCACTATTATCACTCCCGTTAACAGCTTGCATATAATTCCAATAACAGTTTTCACAAAGTGTATTACTGTAGTTTGAAAATTGTTTTGAAAGCAACAGTTTGAAAGTTGATTTGGAACCCATCTAAAGCTGCAGGACCAGTTACCTCTCACCATTATACTTGCCATTACCTCTTGCCTGGGTCTTGTATGAAAATCACCCTCTGATAAACAGTAATTGACCGAGCGAAGTGAGGTCTAAGATTCAAGTCGACGGTTTGGCGTTTCTCTTAATGTTTAAATGTCTAAATGTTTGAATGTTTTAATGTTTATATGTTGCGCATTTACGGCAAAACGCGGTAATAGATTTTCATGAAATTTGACAGGTATGTTCCTTTTTTAATTGCGCGTCGACGTATATACAAGGTTTTTGGAAATTTTGCATTTCAAGGATAATATAAAAGGAAAAAGGAGCCTCCTTCATACGCCAATATTCGAGTAAAAATCAGACTATAGAATTACTAGTAGTTCTGTGAGCAGTAGACCTCACGCAGTATTCTCATCCACAAGTACCTGATTGGAACTATAGACCTTATGGAAATACAATAGACTGGCTTCTCCACACATCTGTGTAATCACTTGTCAGCTGACTTATGATGAATAATTCTATAGTCTGATTTTTACTCTAATATTGGCGTATGAAGGAGGCTCCTTTTTCCTTTAGTATTATCCTTGAAATGCAAAATTTCCAAAAACCTTGTATATACGTCGATGCACAATTGAAAAAGGAACATACCTGTCAAATTTCATGAAAATCTATTACTGCGTTTCGCCGTAAATGCGCAACATATAAACATTAACATTCAAACATTTAGACATTTAAACATTAAGAGAAACGCCAAACCGTCGACTTGAATCTTAGACCTCACTTCGCTCGGTCAATAATAATATTCTACAATAATACTTTCTACAATCGTTGACTTTTATACAATAATCAACTTTATATTATAAATTATATTTTCGAACACTTCATACGCTAGATTCAAGTTTATATATTACATCCCTGATTAAGCTGATTTACGACTCACACTGGCGCACAAGGAATCTTCCTTTTGCCGGTGTTTTTGCCTCACCTACTGTACTTATGCATGTGATCATAAATTGAATCTTCATTTCAAAACTATTGTTTGTAATGTAAAGGATATCATTTCGTTATTATATCTAATTAAATAAATGTATGTATCTTGGTTTAAGTGCAGTAGCATATACTTACATTTATTTTTTGTAAAGCTTTTTTGTATTTTGTTTTTGGCAAATTTTGGCAATACTCTAGTATTCTACTTCAGTTGAACTAATTTAGAACAATTTCAATAACACATTGTATAAGATTTGTACAAATTAACAAATAATTACAACACATTCACAAGAGTGCACAAATTAGTACAAGATATTTTCAAGAGTATAAATAGATTTCTTTACAGAAGAAGGGCTTTCAACCAATATGTATATGTAAATATATATGTAAACATATAAACATTAAGAGAAATGCCAAACCGTCGAATTGAATCTTAGACCTCACTTCGCTCGGTCAATAATAATATTCTACAATAATACTCTAGTATTCTACTTCAGTTGAACTAAGTTATTAACAAATAATTACAACACATTCACAAGAGTGCACAAATTAGTACAAGATATTTTCAAGAGTATAAATAGATTTCTTTACAGAAGAAAGGCTTTCAACCAATTTAGAAACTGCCAGTACAAGAAAAGCATATAGCTGGATATTTCCCACATATCAGGATCATTGTGTGAGTCTGGTACAGTGAAGATATCATTTTCATGTGTTTTAATGGGACTGTTCCCACTCAACCCGGCCAAGCCAGTATGAATAGTTGCATTAGAATGCAGTGGAATATTATTTTCACCATAAAGCCTGGCCTCCATTCCAGTATGAATAGTTGCATTAGAATGCAGTAGAATATTATTTTCACAGTAAAGCCTGGTCTCCATTAATAGAGATAGTGGTAGAGTTTCCTGGGCAAGTACTAAGTCCTCTTTACCACTTAACCGCGAAATCAAGCATCCAAGAAAAAAAATCTCTCAAGAGTGAGTCATCTTCTTATCAGAATTAAAAAAACACCTATCTTGTGAACTCTTCCAATTAAAACGTTCATGGAGCCATGGAGTCGTGGTAGAGTACTAGTTTTTAGTAGAGTAGAGTGGTATAGTACCGTGGGATAGTACTCTACCATATGCCTTCCCCCACCACCGCTTCTCACTCTACTCTACCACTACTATGCTAATGAAAGCAGTCTCGAGCTAGTAGAGTTGTGCTATAGGCTGTCAAGTTTAAGAAGTATTGTTATTTATTAAAAAGTATTAATTTATTGACCGAACGAAGTGAGGTCTAAGATTCAAGTCGATGGTTTGGCATTTCTCTTAATGTTTAAATGTTTGTATGTTGCGCATTTACGGTGAAACGCGGTAATAGATTTTCATGAAATTTGACAGGTATGTTCCTTTTTTAATTGCGCGTCGACGTATATACAAGGTTTTTCGAAATTTTGCATTTCAAGGATAATATAAAAGGAAAAAGGAGCTTCGTACATACGCCAATATTATAGTAAAAATCAGACTATAGAATTATTCATCATAAATCAGCTTTCGAGATGATTATAAATTGCATGCCATGACGCATGCAATTTAATATCTCAATGTAACTTGGTAAAAAATCAGCAGCCGCCAATATTAGAGTAAAAATCAGACTATAGAATTATTCATCATAAATCAGCTGACAAGTGATTACACAGATGTGTGGAGAAGCCAGTCGATTGCTGTATTTCCATAAGGTCTATAGTTTCAATCAGGTACAGTGAAGATATCATTTTCATGTGTTTTAATGGGACTGTTCCCACTCAACCCGGCCAAGCCAGTATGAATAGTTGCATTAGAATGCAGTGGGATATTATTTTCACCATAAAGCCTGGCCTCCATTCCAGTATGAATAGTTGCATTAGAATGCAGTAGAATATTATTTTCACAGTAAAGCCTGGCCTCCATTAATAGAGTTAGTGGTAGAGTTTTCTGGGCAAGTACCAAGTCCTCTTTACCACTTAACCGCGAAATCAAGCATCCAAGAAAAAAATCTCTCAAGAGTGAGTCATCTTCTTATCAGAATTAAAAAAAATCTATCTTGTGAACTCTTCCAATTAAAACGTTCATGGAGTCGTGGTAGAGTACTAGTTTTTAGTTGAGTAGAGTGGTATAGCACCGTGGGATAGTACTCTACCACTTGCCTTCCCCCACCACCGCTTCTCACTCTACTCTACCACTACTATGCTAATGAAAACAGTCTCGAGCTAGTAGAGTTGTGCTATAGGCTGTCAAGTTGAAGAAGTATTGTTATTTATTAAAAAGTATTAATTTATTGACCGAACGAAGTGAGGTCTAAGATTCAAGTCGATGGTTTGGCATTTCTCTTAATGTTTAAATGTTTGTATGTTGCGCATTTACGGTGAAACGCGGTAATAGATTTTCATGAAATTTGACAGGTATGTTCCTTTTTTAATTGCGCGTCGACGTATATACAAGGTTTTTCGAAATTTTGCATTTCAAGGATAATATAAAAGGAAAAAGGAGCTTCGTACATACGCCAATATTATAGTAAAAATCAGACTATAGAATTATTCATCATAAATCAGCTTTCGAGATGATTATAAATTGCATGCCATGACGCATGCAATTTAATATCTCAATGTAACTTGGTAAAAAATCAGCAGCCGCCAATATTAGAGTAAAAATCAGACTATAGAATTATTCATCATAAATCAGCTGACAAGTGATTACACAGATGTGTGGAGAAGCCAGTCGATTGCTGTATTTCCATAAGGTCTATAGTTTCAATCAGGTACTTGTGAATGAGAATACTGCGTGAGGTCTACTGTTCACAGAACTACTAGTTAAAAAGTGTTAATTTATTAAAGTGTTCAAGTGTTAATTTAGTATTGACATTTTAAGGTTAAATCTTTTCACTTGACAACACAATTTATTACCTACTGTTCACAATTGTAGTGAAAACAGTTATTTGAACAAGTAAGTGGAGTAGAGTTAGCTTGGTAGAGTTAGTATGCCCGTTACTCGACCACTAACTCTACTAGTGATTAGTATCAGGCTTAAGGGACTGATATGGGGGAATCCAGCTTGAGTGGGTGTAAAAATATCTCTCTTTTTCTACCCCTTTTTAATAATTCCTTTGCAACCTGATTCAAGATCTTGATTGGGGATAAAAAATACTGTAACCAGGTTTAGGTTTTTACAGTTTGTATGTCTACGTTTGTATAAGGAGGCTTAAACCCATGTGCCACTTACCTATTTTCATAAATATACTGAAGTTTATCTTGATAAATCCAACAATTATTTCAAGTCAGAAATCAACCACAATATCACATTCACCACCCTTAAAGAGACCTACCACTATACTCAAGTAGAATGCATATTCTGAATTATATTTCTCATGAATCTAATTTAGTGTGAACCCTCATTAGAGGTGAGTAAGAGAAAAGAATGGGTTTATTTACAGTTTTTTATAAGTCTACCTTTGTCTGAGAAGGCTTAAACCCACATGTAAGTTACCTATTTTCATAAATATACTGAAGTTTGTCTTGATAAATCCAACAATTATTTCAAGTCAGAAATCAACCACGATATCACATTTACCACCCTTACAGAGACCTACCACTAAACTCAAGTAGAATGCATATTCTGAATTATATTTCTCATGAATCTAATTTAGTGTGAACCCTCATTAGAGGTGAGTAAGAGAGAAGAATGGGAGCCCAAAATGAAATGAGAAGTAGACTGGGGTTCAAGATGGCATGAGAAGAAGAATTCAAGTGTGATACTTGTGAAGCAGTGGGTTGCTGGTGTGAGAAAATGAGTTGAAAAGAGCTGTAGCAGTGTTGAAGTGTTATAGGGAGGCAAAGACAGGTACTACAAGTCGAGAAGAGGCCTGATACATGACTTTAGTATCCCATTCAGAACATGACAACCTTAGCAAGTCACTAATATCAACAAACGTTCTTGTCAGGAGATGTGCTAAATAATATTAGTGATCTACTTATAGCATCTTAATTATAAAATTACTTGGATGACGTATCTCTCATTTCATAAGTCACCAAAAAATTGTTTGATTATTATAGAGATCTAAATACTATGTGCTTGATAATATCAAAGATCTACTTCTAGCCTCTTAATTATAAACTTACTTGGATGAAGTACACACATCACACTCATATCATAAGTCACCAAAACATTGTTTGATGATTATAGAGATCTAATAAATACTATGAAAAAGAATTTGCATTTTATTCTTCTTTAATAGAAAAGAATTGTCAAAATCATTGCACTTGAATTTGAAGGGCTGTACTAGAACTAGATCTATAGGATAAAAAGTTATTGACTGTAAAAATGATACTTTCAATTGGAAGTATTTAACTTGCATTCAAATAAGAAATTAGGTATTAAAAATTACTTGATTTGGTACTCAATACTACTTAAAAAATGAAACACATAATTATTATCTAGATGTATTTATGTAGTTTGGGTAATGATTTAATGTGAGACTAAAATGTATTTCAACATTAAAAATCCTTTTCTAGTTATTATTTTGAGTAGCTAGCAGTAAGGATTTTCAACTTTGAATTCAATTCTATGAAGTAAATTGTCATAATTTAGCTTTTTTAATGATCTTTACAGAATATTTATTACACTATAAAATATATACAATTGATTGAAAAAAATCTCATTTGATTACTTATTTATAACAGAAATCTTTCACAACTGAATGTTGATTCCAAAATGATTGTGAGGTCAAATCAGTGTTGCATTTCCTATTAGGGGAAGATAGAAGGCCCATTGTGTATAGATCATCTCAAATTAAGTCTACCTGGAAGAAGAAATCCATTGAAGCAGAAGCATCTATCAGAAGTTGACAGGTATTGTCCTAAGGGATCATTTCTTGGCTATTATGATTGACAGCTCCCTTTTTCTGGCTGAAGATGTCTATTCTTCCCATCAACATCTGCCAGCCATAATTCACCAATAGGAAATCTCTATTAAAATATCATCAAGTGTTCATACTAGAGAATCGATCTTATTCCATTGCGCAATGTCTGATTTTGAAGTTTGACTTTGCGCAGATTTTGGACCATTAGAGGGGCGGGCGGATCATACCCCTTCCTTCCATCATTCATCAACCCTCCTCTTAGTTTATGTTTTGTTGTTGAGTGAGTCTAGTTGAAGCAGTTTTTATGCAGTGGTGTTACTGACGTGAATCCTGAAATAGTTGTTTGCGCTCCAGGTAGCATAAAGGAGAGGCTATTCTTTACACATTAAACATTGAAAAGATGGAGGTAGGTAACTGGATTTCATTTCAAAAATATGATTTTAAATGCTTCTGACAGCTCAATTCGTTGATAGCACAAAAAATCCTATTCATTTGCCCTCCAAGAAATTTCGCATTCCGAATAATGCATTCCGCTTCTCGATACTATTTTTTTTTCAGTGAACATTCCACCTCATACAATAAAGGAATTATAATTTGTAAGCTTTTCATAATTGTACTGATTTGTTATTGGGTTTCATAATTATCTATCTTTTAAAGATGGCTTCTGATGAGTGGTGTGGGCTTTATTCGCAGGAATCATATCGCTTCGCTCTACAGGAAGACTTCTAATTTTACCTATAAATTGATGAATGGATATATCTCCCACCTCAGAAAAATGATTCTAAATGGTTTTGACAGGTCATTGTGTTCCATTTTCAAAAACCACAATTGTTTCCCATTTCATAACATATTGTGTGTAAAGCATTTTTGTTTTGTCGCAACATTTTCTATTCTGCGGCATATGGCATCACCAAACAAAGATTATGATATTTTTTGGGTTCAAATGCATTGTATTGGCCTTTTGTTAACATTTTACATTTGGAAAAAATCCTGAGCATCATTTTAATAAAGTGGTGGGGGTAGACTTGTTGAAAAAGCATTTATTGATTGAGGCTGCCATATTGCGCATTGTTTGAGAAATGCTCTCTCCCTCTCTAGCGCTGTTCAATAGACCTTCATCCTCCATCTTGTATGACTCATTCAATGAATAGCATTGTATTTTTCATATTGGGGTGACTATTATAGTGTTTTAAGGAGAAAATTTTGGCATTTTTCAACAATTTCATGAAATTTTGAGGTTATGTCCACTAAAATTGTTTAAAAATGATGAAGCTCTTTATTCTGAGATTTAATATTCATCTTGACATATTTCTTTTAATGTTGGGTTGATGCTTGTAATGTTTTATCAGAAATTTTCCTTGAAATAGGCATTTTTTTCTGAAATTTTCCAAATTTTATGGTTATATATAAAAATATAGAAATTCTCTTACAACTCCTCCACAATCCTTTTTCTTGCATAAATATTTGTATTTATTGATAAAGTGTTATAATTAATAGATATTCTCTTTGTCCCCTCCATTATTCTAAATAAATAACATTTATTTTTCAAATTTTTGAACAAAATAACTTTGTTTTATTTGCTTTTCATATATCAATGTAGACTCTATGTCTAGTTTGTTTAGAACACTTGATAAATCATGTTCTTCAGCCAAGTATCATCATCTAATTTGATCAATTACAGTGCCAAGCATGATATCAAGTTATAAGAAATTTGATAATATATTCCAATAAATCTAATCAATACATATTAAAAAAAAATTTACATATAAGAAAAATTGATGATTTCATTATTTATGTTGAACAATCAAACCCTACTTACTGGTAGTTTTAAAATTAGAGGCCTAACATTACTTATTGAACTTTTTGTAACTATATTATTTATTGATGATCAAATTTATTCAAAAAAATAACATTATTCTCTTCTTATAACTTTGATATGAATATTCATAAAAATGATAGATACCTCATGAAATCAAGCTTATTTCCCATATTATTCATTATTCATTCAAATAATTATATTCATTCCAATTAAAAAACCTCTGTATTGTTAGTATTTTATTATATTTAAGTTGTTAGTATATATAATACAAAGTTTCTGTTGTATATAACTAACTGTCCAATGTTTCACACTTGGGCCAGTCTATCTTCATTGTATTTTTACTTATCCAAACCTTTATTAATATTTCTCCCTTTTCTATTTATATTTTTGTGAATTTAACAAATTATTATTAATTCCAAATACTGAATTTGATCTTGTAGCTGCTGATAAAAAGAAATTACCCGACCTTACATTACTTGACCTAACCTAATCAATTCTTTAGAGGTTACTATAAATTATTATGCTTCAGATAGAAATCATGAAGTTTTTTTAAAACCTAAATCTTTCTAGAATCTAGTTCTTAATCATCTGAAAAGGACTTTGTCCAATATAATGGTAGTGTTCTTAGGTTAGGTTAGGTTACTTCATGTTAGGTTAGGTAATTCATGTTATACTTGAAATTAATAGCTTCTTCACTAAAAACAAGTGGGTTAATATTTAGTAATATGAAAATTAACTAGTCGATTGAATAATTCTACTGCAATTTCATGAAATCATCCTCATAGATTAACACCAATTCCTAATATTGAAAAAATTGACTACTGAAATAAAAAAAATAATCAATTTGATTTTGAACTTTGGATCTGAAACGTTAATATGTATAAAATTGATAAACAATACAAAATATGTTTTAATAATATTGAATCTTTAGATGTCATAGTTTTGTAGATACTCTAGTTTCAAAATTATTACAATATTATTATGAACTTAACTGCATAACTGATTGTATCCAAGGTCTATAAAAACCGGTTCAAGACACCCATGTTCCTTATGGAGCGGCCATTTTGTGCCTATTTCATGGCGGTACATTTGAAAATCTAATCCAATTCAATTTGCTCATAACAAAATCATGCATAATGCATTTTAAAAACAATATTCTAGTTCATATAATTTGTAAATTCAGGTTTTTAATTTTTTAATAATGGAATTTCAATAATGAATACTTCAATTATTAATTTATTATTAAAAATAATTGTTCTTATTCTTGTAACCTAAGGATTATGATTCATAAGGCATTGGGAAAGACATAAATATGCGAGGACAACTTCAAAAAGAGTTTAAAGTTCCCGATCAATTGAATCTAAAAATCAATTCAGTTTCTAGTATTTTTCTACATACTCTAATTCTGTAGGAAGAATTATTTTTAAAATTCCAATTACTAATAACACATCATGCTAAGTTCAATCAACAATTATAACAGTTAACAATAAATTTGAAAATTGGTGAACTAGAACCCCACAAAATGGTGATTTTGCAATGCATCACGGGATTGTGTCATGACCTGTAATTTATAGACCTTGATAGTATCTAAATATTAAAATACTATTATTATTATTATTGAATTATTGATATGATTTGAATTGAAAATTATTATTTTGAGATCACTGATTGATTATATCAATGTACTATTTCTATAGTTTTTTTTTAAAAATATAATGTAAAACTTGACTCCTTGCTGAATTCATATTTCGTCTGGTCTGGTTTTGATTATTATTATTATTATTATTAAATATTTCAATACTATTATTGAAATATTAACACGGTGCATTTCTTGCATTGTAAAATCCCTTGTAATAAAAAGCTTGAATGTAACCCTTGATTGTAAATGATAAGTTGCGTACAGATTTACGCACCGCGAACACTTGCAATTCACTTTTCATCAGCTGATTATATCTGTATTAGTACCGAAACGGTAAGATACAGTTATAAAAAGCTTGGCATCAGCTGATTAAATGTGAATTGCTTGTGTTCGCGGCGCGTAAATCTGTACACTACACACCTCTACAGTATCACCACACATGTTACAGTTTGTGTATCAACACAGTATGATACAGTATCATCTCAACTTGATACACAACACTATGAGATATTTCCTAAGCTATCTTTTCTGTGTGATATTATGAAGAGGTTGAATGTTTGATGTGTTTCAGGCTAATCATAATGCCCAGCTATAGACTCTGCTGGGAGAAACACTTACTCGTGGCTCTGCTGCCATGAGTGTTCCTGTCCGCACCTCAGCAGCAATCGACAACTCCTTCCACGCAGAAAACTCACAGCGACCCCCTGTCCAACCAGGTAATTATTAACCTTACAACAAAGATACAGAAACCTAACCTAACCCAACCCAACCTTACTAGTAGCATAGAGAAATAATAGCGTAAGCAGATATTATCCCATGGAATAGGGCGTTTATGTCGAACTTTTACTGTTATCCCAAGCCGATTACTGTTGATTATTGTCGAATTTTACTGTTTTGTTGGGGTGAGAGTGTATGAACGGCACAATATGAGAGACTACCAGTGTAACACAGCTTTACGGGAAAGAATTACATGAACTAGTGGCTTGAGATAACAGTAAAAGTTGCGACATAAACGCCCTATGCCATGGGAGATCTACTTATGCTATTGTTTCTCTATGCTAGTAGATAATGAAACAATTACACTATGAGTTACGATTTGTTGCAAATTAGTTTCAGCACAGAGCTGGGATTTGCCTCAAGTGAACTCCAGTAAAAGTTTTGAAGGATAGTTCAAGAAAGATTTTTATTGACCGAGCGAAGTGAGGTCTAAGATTCAAGTCGACGGTTTTCCATTTATCTTTACGTCTATATTTTTGTTTATATTTATGTTTCGCATTTACGGCGAAACGCAGCAATAGATTTTCATGAAATTTGACATGTATGACATGAATTTCGCGTCGACGCATATATAGGTTTTTTTTTGAAATTTCGCATTTTAAGGATTATACTAAATGAAAAGGAGTCTCCTTCTAACGCCAATATTACCGTAAAAATCAGACAATTATTCATCATAAATCAGCTGTCGAGTGGATTATTAGTTGCATGCAATTAATATCTCAATGTAACTTGTTAAAAAATCAACTGCTTTGTGGACTATTAATTGCATGCCTCATTGAATGCAATTTTTATGCACTACCTATTGATTGCATGCAATTAATAACTAAAATAACTTTTTGTCTCTCGACCTTTCTCTGCTTTGAAATCGGGCTGTCCTGTTGCCAGTATGTCTTGAAGGAGATTAGCTTTCGATGTTAGCATTTTTGATACACCAACCCCAACAGCCATTAGCCGTCTTCACACCGATATCTCGCCGACACGACATACAGACAGGATTTACTCTGATGGACAGTATAAGAGGAGGCCGTGGCTTATAACTGTGCGAGGTCTACTGTTCACATAACTACTAGTTCTTTATATCAATATAATATATAGTTCTCTATATCAATAATTGTTATTATTTTCTCCAAAATAATTGGGAGAAAAGAAGTGGAGGTGCGTACAGACTCAATAACCACAAACACGCGTATAAAGTAATTCATTATTCAACAGTTTCAATTGATTAGTGAGTGTAATTCGTTATTTAATTTGTTTTTAATCAATCCAAATCTAAAATTTCTTGTTTTTAAGTGTTTGTTCTGAAAATTGAACTCAAATTTAAAAGAGAATGAAACATAATGAGTCATTAATGAACATATTTGTTCGACAAGGTTTCACAGAATTGTAACATGAGAATATTTTCCAAAGCTTTCTGATGCTACGCAAAATGTTCAATCCATCATAGTCACTGTCAATATTGTAGAACCTTTCCATAATGAGATAAAAACACACATATGTTGTCAAATTCTACACACTTTTATTTGGTTCAAGACCATGGTGACCTGTGTGACCACGAAACCATGGTCCTGTACCAAATAAAACTGTGTAGAATTTGACAACAATGTGTGTTTTTATTTCATCACTAAGTACCGTCAAGCGGGCAATGTCAAAATGGTTTCTTAAAAACCATTCTAAATAGTAAAAATAAGTTGTATTTTTTTTTTCTTCTCCAAACTCCTCGGTCCAAATATATGAAGATGTAGTCCCTGGCATCTAATTTTTTTGTGTGACTAAGCCTGGTATGTAATAAAGAGGTTCTGTGAGTTTCAGTTGTATATCTTATTGTATATTTTTTGAAGATTTTTTTTTTGTAAACGCTACCAAAATCTTGACTGCGATGGGATGACTATGGTCAAAGCTAAAAACAATTTTTGTCCATGATTTGAAGCAATTGAAAATTATTACTATTTGTTTTTTAATGATTACATAATAATTATATAAGTTTGAAATTAAATAAACATACATTAATAACACATGATTTCTATAATTTTAGTTCTAAAATCCTGATTTTCTAACACACTCGATGTTGTGCGGGCTTTCAAAGCCCACTACGGCAATATTAGCGCCAAGAAGAAAATTATTTCAGCCATTTTATAGAACCTTGTAATATTTCTTCATGATAAAATGTGTTCATTAATCTATAAAAGTGGTTAGTTTAAAGTGTTTAGGACTTCTTATATTTTTTTAGTATTTTCATAAACAGACTCAAAGTTTTGCGGTTTTCCATCACCGAAAAATTTACGACAATTTTTCAAAGGTTATAACTTTTTATCCAAAACTTATAACTTGATGATATTTTTCCCTCATAAACTATGTGTATTTATCTTTAAAACTGCCAATTTTATAAAAGTGGTTAGTTTAAAGTGTTTAGGACTTCTTATATTTGTTTAGTATTTTCATAAACAGACTCAAAGTTTTGCGGTATTCCACCACCGAAAAATTTACGCCAATTTTCCAAAGGTTATAATTTTTTATCCAAAACTTATAACTTGATGATATTTTTCCCTCATAAACTATGTGTATTTATCTTTAAAACTGCCAATTTTCAAGTTTGTAGTGCTTATTATTATTATTGTATGATTTTTTGTTTAAAGTGCCCATTTTATCTAAATCTCAATTTTTGTATACTTAGGAGTAACATTTTTGGAAAAAATTATACCAAATTGTAGCCAAAAGTCTGCTATTTCTGGCCATTGTAGCCCCACATCAGTGAAGAGAGTGTATACAATAGTAATAGGTGTGACCAGAGTCACCCCACTTGCGGGGTGCCAATGGTCAGCCAAAAAAAAGTTTTCTCCAATCTCCTTCCAGATTAATTATTTTTCTATAATTGAATGAAAAAGACTAAGAAATTGTCAAAAAACCACTGATTTATTGATAATTAGAAAGACCGGTTTCGGTTATTACACCATTGTCAATCTCTGATAAACTAAAACTAAATACAAGAGCAGCAGAATTTATACTAGTAGGCGAGTACTGCTATTGGTCGAGGGCATGAACGCCTGCCATTTTTCTATAACTTCCAATAAGCAACAAGATTGGGGGTGTAAATAGAAACCATGAACATAGAATAATGTTGAGAATTGACAAAGTTACAAATGAAAATGTGCGTTTTTTGACCATTGTCACCCCACTTGACGGTAGTGTTTCTCCATATTAGAGGTTTTCGGAAACCTGACAAGACTGCAAACCCCTCCTCCTGTTATGATTACTAGTACAAAAAACAAGTTATGACGTAGCTTGTGGCTCACAAAAATAATAAGCAGCATTAATAAATTCACCTTACAATGCTTTCTGAAGTTGAAAGAGAGATCGTACCATTCAACTCGGTCGAGGGTAGTCAGGCTGAATGAAGCATGCTGTCTGGATATTATGAAAAGGGTAAAATCTAAAACACAATACATCCCTCACACTTGTATGGTTGTGCTGACTCGTCTTCGCTATTTGCATTATAAAGCATATCAATTTCATAATTGTAAGGGAGTAGTATTTCCAAGAGCATGACTACAATAGGAGAGATGAAGCCGCTAATCGTTGAAGCTACTGAAAGGGGCCAAAAATGTAAACAGCTGATCTAATAAAATGACTGTAAATAACCTACATTTGAACCTGCAGGGACGTAGTTTCTAACAATATCTCATCTATATTCACTTTTATTTCTTGAGCTACTGAAAGGGTACTTGATAACTTTTATTGTGCTCCAACAATAAATATACTCTAATAAAACAAGTTGAGATTTGGATAAAATATCCATGTTGCCAAATTGTGCGAAATTTTAATCTTTTCATGCAAGCCTCCGCCACAGAATAGATACAGAATGGAAACTATCAATCAAACGACTATCCAACCAATAAGCAGTGATAAAATTTATATTGAATAGATTTTGGAATGGAACTTATATTAATATTGTATTGACTCTAAATTACTGTATGACGAAACTCTAGGTTTGTAAAAGCTCTTAAGTTAATAAAACATTATTATTATAATGCTTTTTACATGTCACAAATACTTGACACGTCACTTGACTGCGCCATCTTGTTAGAAATTAAAATCCTGTCTTTTGATTGGCTCACGGCAGTAAACGAGACCGATTGATCCGGAGCAGTAAAGCGATCCGAACCTCCCATCTATAATATTACAATGCTGAATTTTCTAACAAGATGGCGGATTTTTGTGCCAGGGTACTAGCCGAGTTTCCATTCTGTATCTATTCTGTGCCTAGAGAATGTTGTTCATAAATAGTTTTCTCCAAAGAAGTTTCAAGATTTTCTGTAGAAAACAAGTTATATTCTGCTGTGCTTTTTAAAAAAATTGGCAACAAATTGTCGAAATCTAAGTTGAAAACTCCGGTATAAACGTAGCTTGAAGCCACGAAGTATAGACTGTTCATTCCAAATTAGGATTCAAAGCAGTTTTGGGTGAATGCCTGTTGTTTTTACCTGAATTGTACATGCATTGTCTTACACAATCGTAAGAGATTTAATGTGTTTACAATCGATTCAAGTGAAAACTCTTTTCAATTATTTGTTTGTTTAAATTTATGTTTACTTCTTTGCTATTGATCACTTGAGCTGCGTTTACACTAAAGCTATTTACAAAATGTTGATAACTTAATCCTTATAGATTCTATTAAAGTGAATATAACTTATCTTACACATGATGAACATTATGTGTTTTCAAGTTCCGTTCAATCTTATACAATCCATAAGACCCATATGTACCATTAACATTAAACGTTAAACCACGATTACTTGAATATATGGTTGAATTTATTCGAATGTGTCACATTCTGGGTTTAAATAATCAACTGATTCATCACCGTTTAAACTCAGATTAGAGACATATCATGCACACTGTCTAGGTTTAAACGGAGATAGATCAGCTGATCGTTTTAACCCGGAATGTAACAATGCAACAAAGGAACGAATGCGAACATAACAAACATTAATCTTGGTTTAGCGTTTAAACGTAGGTGGTGCGTATGACCATTACTTGCTAAGTGTAGGCTCACACTAGTTAGTCAAGACAAGACTAGTCACGATTAGTCACAATACTTGATACTGGAAATCCTCTAAGGCTAGGCGCACACCAGTTAGTCAAAACAAGACATGATCAGTCACAATACTTCACATATTTGCTTATGACGCAACACACACTGATTAGTCATTGCAATTAGACATGTCTTCATAAGCAACTATGTGAAGTATTGTGACTAAACGTGTCTTGTCTTGACTAACTGGTGTGTGCCTAGCCTAATGGTTTATGGCTAACCACTTGGATATTTATTACAGTCTCTTATTAGGTAGATATCTCATTTATTACCTGATTTGATCTCAATATTACTTGTATCTCGTGATGAATTGTTTGGTTTGGTTTGATTTTAGGCGCGGAAACTGTTAGGAGCTGCACAGGGGAGCCAGTGGGGAGTACATCAGGATGGGGCTCACAGGGGAGATTCACTGCCACGCCGATGGGGAGGAGCTCACCAGTCTCCCTGTCTCTGTCACATGCTCATATTGCAGGTAACTAATTACTCCTTTTCAATTCTATCATCTAAAGTGAGATTCACGCTAGAAAGTCAGCATCTGATTATGTAATCAGTGTTTGTTTTCTGACCATCAGAGATATCTACTAAAAAATGACAATAATATACGGTGAGTTCAATTATTATTACTCAATTAAATGATGGCAATGCACCTTGATGTGCTTATACAGAGTGTGGCAGCGAAACTTTTTTAAAGTAGGCTAAATAAAACTTTGTATGGATCAGAAAGTTTGTATTTATTTTTCACTTTCCTTGCCCTATTACCATAGGTAAGGAAAGTATTGCTTTCCGAAAAAAATTAAGGTACCCCAATTTCTAAATTTCTATAAGTTTCAAGGTCCCCTGAGTCCAAAAACGTGGTTTTTGGGTATTGGTCTGTATGTGTGTGTGTGTGTTTGTGTACACGATATCTAATCTCCCAATGAACGGAATGATTTGAAATTTGGAACTTAAGGTCCTTACACTATAAGGATCCGACACGAACAATTTCGATCAAATGCAATTCAATATGGCGGCTAAAATGGAGAAAATGTTGTCAAAAACAGAATTTTTCGCGATTTTCTCGAAAACGGCTCCAACGATTTTGATCAAATTTCTACCTAAAATTGTCATTGATAAGCTCTATCAACTGCCACAAGTCCCATATCTGTAAAAATTTCAGGAGCTCCGCCCCATCTATGCAAAGTTTGATTTTAGATTCCCAATTATCAGGCTTCAGATACAATTTAAACAAAAAAGTTCAAGTGGAAAGGTTCGAGCATGAAGAACTCTACAATTAATATTCAGTAACATTTTCACATAAAATTGAAAATAAGCTTGAAATTCGAGAAAATGTGATTATTCAATTGCAAACTGTTGGCAAATGTTGATTCTATCAAATCATTCACTATAAAGAGATAGCAGACCTCGTATGTCTCCAACGTTATTGCCCTGTCACCAGCTGGCTTAGATCTCTGTTTATAAGTAGACTTGAGATGCGCGGGAACACTAGAGTCATGTGATAAATT
The DNA here is from genome assembly GCF_014356525.2 of Nilaparvata lugens. NCBI lineage: Eukaryota > Metazoa > Arthropoda > Insecta > Hemiptera > Delphacidae > Nilaparvata > Nilaparvata lugens. The sequence goes on from NC_052511.1 coordinate 3,874,720, forward strand.
TTCATAACGATAAGGAAAGTTGTGTGAGTGCGCCACACCAGATTTTTATTTGTAATGTAGACACATATATAAAGTTTTGTTTCAATCAGTTTTGAATATCAAATCCATACACTGAGTAGACCGATTTCTGGAGTCATGACTCCTTCCAGCATTGCAGGCGTTGTTAGCAATTTCTCCCCTGATATTGGTCATCAAATCTTGTAGGGTCCTTGAACGGTTCACATAAACATGGGATCTTAAGAACCCCCATAGATGAAAGATCACATTCGTCAAATCGGGTGATCAGGCAGGCCACTCCAAATCGCTCCTAGACATTAGGAGGCGTCGTGGAAATTGTTCCCTCAATTGAAGTCACGTTAAGAAAGTTCCTGCACAATTGACATCTTATATGGATGGAAATGAAGATCATCATGAAGAATTCGTCTCACAGAACGATCGGAAAGTCCAAGAGCAGACGCATGTTTGCGCGCAGAACGCTGCGCTGTTGATCGTAACATTAAAACTCTCGCTGTCTCAATGTTCTCAGGTGACCTGATGGGCCGAGGGACTTGTCTTGTCGCACTTGCAGTTTGTTTGAACGTAGTGACCCATGTAACAATTGATTTCCGGTTCGAGACAGTAGCCAAAGGGGCTAAATTAAAGCGATTTCGAAATGCGCGCTGGATTGTGATCACAGAACATCCGCTCGAAAAATAAGTCTCAACTGCAAATGCACGCTTCTCATTGCTCCAAAGCATGATAGCGACTGAAGGGAAGAAATGTAGGGAAAAAGGGAAGAATGTAGGGAAGAAAACTTTATGGTTTGACCTCTCTAATGAGACTAAATTTGCTCTACTACGACATCAGCTGACTGAATGGCGTTCACTTTGAGGAAGTTTTGCTGCCGCACCCTGTAGTGAGATTTTTGTTATAAAATCAGCATTCGATTTGCCATCCTTGTCTGCCTTTAGACAAAGCAGATAGGTCTATCATTTTTCAACTCTGTACTATTGTGGGATTGTTTGTAGACTACAGTGGCGAACGAATTAATCCGAACAAAGGGAAATTTTGGTCTATTGTTGAATTTTGCTCAACACTCCCAAATACCCACAAAAAAATGTTTTGGGGTTATTTTACCCATGAGGGGGGACAGTAGAAGGAATGATGAAATCTGACCAGTACATGGACATATGCCAACGTAGAATTGTCCCACTCATCAAATCAAATCAAATCAAATCTTTATTTGTCCCAAAAACATAATTACAATGACAAAAATGGTTATAAATGAAAAAAGTAAAATACAATATAAAATGAAAAAGAAAAATACCATTAATAGGATTATACATAACTATATTAAAAACGGGAAGTCCCTGCAAGGTTCGAGGAACCTGAGCGCAGAGGCCGAGTGTTCAATGCTTAACAGTATATGAAAATAATAATGGGATATTATTAAGAAATAGGGAAAAGAAAAAGTGAGTAAGGAAGGGAAGAGAAAGAGCAGAGTGAAGGTATAGGGGAGAGTAAAGAATAGTTGAAGATTACATAAAAAACATGAGAAGTCTTATACTAAGCTATGAGGAAATTACATTGCCAAAATTACATTGTTCGAGATTATCCATGTATGAATTTCAATTAGCAGTTTTCTATTCAATTTACTAGTGATAAAATGGTTAGGAATAACATTGATGAGCTTTGATACCTGATATAAAAATTGTTTTCTACAAATTGATAAAATAGTATCTGTAATTTGAAAGGTAATAGATGAGGGACGGAGGTTATATGGTGAAACACGCAGGTTGAAAAGATTCATATGTTTATTTATGTAGATGATTAAATTTTTTATGTAAAGCTGCCTGACAGTTAAAACATCTAGCTCACTAAACAGGTATTCACTTGGATAGAGTCTGGGTTTTCCCAATATAGCTCTTATAATGTGTTTTTGAATTACAAAAAGTTTCTCCAAGTGGTTTGAGTATGTTCCACCCCAAATTTTTATTCCATATTGCAGAAATGATTGAATGTAGGCAAAATATATGAGTCTTGAGATTTTTTATTACTAACTTGGCTGATATTACGGAATTTACTTATCCAATGTCTGAGTTTGTTACATGTACTATTGATGTGAACATCCCAACGCAAATGTTGATCAATCATTACACCCAAATATTTAACACGATGTTCTCTATTAAGCTTTGAGCATGTACAATTTATCCAATCAGACTCTTTGCAATTTACATTATGGATTTTAATGGAATCCAAACCTTGCGGCTGGCCTATAGAATTTGGAGAGAAAGACATGAAATTACTTTTTTTTATGTTCAATGTTAATATATGCTCATCAAACCAGGATTTTACTATTTTAAGTCCGGATTCTGCTGCTTTTTTAGTATCCTCCCAATTCGTTTCACTGAATAACAATGAAGTGTCATCAGCAAAAGCAATTGAGACACCATTTTTTAATTCTAACTTGAGAAGATCATTAATGTAGATTAGGAAGAGAATCGGCGACAAGACTGTTCCTTGTGGAAGACCGTAATCAGTGAGTTGTTCAAGGCTGGTTTTATTATCAATTTTGAGCAATTGGAATCTATTTTTTAAATAGCTCTTAAATAATTCAAGGGCTATTCCTCGAATACCCAACTTTTCCATTTTTATCAGAAGTTTTGAGTGAGGAATAGTGTCAAAAGCTTTAGCAAGGTCTAAAAATATGGCTATTGTTTTATTTTTGTTATTGAAATTTTCTGTAATTTTCTGTGTTAGAAGAGATATTGCATCAACTGTACTTTTTTTAGACTGAAAGCCAATTGATTTTTGTGAATTATATTATGCTTTAGGAGATAGCTAACTAAACGGTATTTTATTAACTTCTCAATAATTTTGGAAAAAGTACTCAACAAGCTGATTGGACGATAATTTGATGGATTAGAAGCATCACCTGATTTATGTAGGGGTATGATATTGGCTAATTTTAAACTATCAGGGAAAAACCCCTCCGCAAAACATTGATTTATTATCACCTTCAATGGTTTTATAATATGTGGTGAAATAGTTTTTAAAATCCTATTGCTAATATTATCAATTCCTGGAGCTGAGTTATTGTTTAGAGAGTTTATTGTAGCAGTAATTTCATTTTCATTGGTAGGTGTCAAGAAGAAAGAGTTGTAATGCTCCACACATGAGTCCTTGAAATGATTACATGTTGTTGCAATGGGATTATTTAACTTCAATTTCTCAGCATAAAGTTTTCCTACGCGAGCAAAATGTTGATTTAGTGTATCAGCTTCTATTTTGGGAATTTTTTTAGTATGTCTTCTACCTAACAATTCATTTAAAGTTTCCCAGATTTTCTTAGAGTTGTTTATATTCTGATTAATTTTATTCTTATAATACTCACATTTATTCTGTTTTATTAATTTATTAAGAAGATTTCTGTAATTTTTATACTCATTTCTTAAACGGTCATTGAAAGGCTGCTTTGAAAGTGTTTTAAACAATTTGTCCCGTTTTTTAATGGAATGTACAAGTCCACGCGTAATCCAAGGTTTAAGGGGTTGTAATTTATGCGGAATCTTTACTGTAACTGTTGCAAGTTTAATGTGATTTGATATTTTGTCAGTTAAAATATGCATTGCTTCATTCACATGTAAATTGTCATCTAATAAGTTATCCCAGTTTTCAGTTTCAATGGATAATATTAATTTATTGAAATCTATTTTATTGAAAGAATTATTTTTACTTACAATTTTGTCAGTTGAAAGATCAATGTGGATGCTGACACAAAAGTGATCAGTGATGCTTGTTTTTATTACTGAACTTAATACATTGTCAGGATTGAAAGAGGAATTCTTTAAAAATATGTGATCGATAATCGATTCAGTGCCGTTTTGAACTCTAGTAGGCTTGTTTATGTATGATTTAAAACCATTCAAAGATAAAATTCTGAAATATTCATTAGTCGCAAGCGTAGACTTATTCAGATGTATATTCAAGTCACCGGCAAAAATTATATTGGGCTTATTTTTGATAAAAAACAAACAATCATTCAAACAATTGAGAAAATTATCTACATTGGTTGAAGGAGACCTATAAACAGCGATAAGTGTTATCTTATCCTTCGCACCTGGCACTTGTACATCCAAAAGAATTGAGTTAGATTCTTCTATTTCGTAATCCAACTCATCTACTATAAAATTACATTTGAAAAAGACACAAATTCCATCACATTTATTTGTTTTACATGGCTTGTTAACCACTGAATAACCATTCAAATTAAAATTAAAATCATCCTCTTCAACTATCCAAGTCTCACTGAGGATAATAATATGAAACTCTAATGAACAATTACTGATAATGTATGACAGCTCATCAAAATTCTTTCGCAAACTTCTTATGTTTACGTGGATAATGTTCAGGTAAGATTGATTATCACTACTACCAAACAACTCAATCTGAGATTGAAAAATATCCTCTATTATAATAGTATTGTGAGTCTCAAGAGAAATATGCTCTTCAGGGTCATTTATAAGAACCATACAATAAAAGGAAAAATTAATAGGAAAACGAAAAATAAGCTATTTAAAATCTTGTAATAAAGGAGAAATTTAAAAAGGAATTAAGAAGGAATAGAATTAACTCTGAGAAAAGAATAGGAGAAAGTTAAAGTTAAAGTAGATAAGAAAGTCTATTACTATTAATGAAAGAAAGAAAAAATACAGAGCTCGGTCATCTCGTGACACATATCGCCACATTTAAATATATATATATCAGTCTTTAAATAATAGAAACCAGTAAATACAGTGTAGTAATACATTTATTCAAATGGTTTGAGGTCCTCCTCGTTAGTTATACGTTTTACCGGAGAGTCTTGTTGTTTACGAATGAGAATCTTTGCATCACTCACCCAGACATAAGCTAATTTATTGTTCTTTTTAAGATCTCTAGCTTTATTGAGTAGAAATTTGTTGTATGCAGTGAGATGATCGTTCACATAGATATAACCTGGTGGAAGATTACAGTTCAAGTCTCCATTTTTCAAGTGTCCTTTTGCTTTCGCCGCACATTTCCAATTAATTTTGGCAGTTCTTGACGTGAAGCGAACTATTATAGATTTTGTCTTATTTTTAGAAGAAGGAACCCTATGAGCAACAGAGATATCGTCTCTTTTGAACGGAGTATTAATCGCTCTAGCAACAGATTCTAGGATTGTGTACACATTTTCATTTTTTGTTTCCGGAATCCCTGCTATCTCCAAGTTGTCCAAACTCATGCAGAGGAATCCAGATCTCATTTTCAACAGGATCTTGCGCCATGTCACACTTCTAAAATAATGAAAGCATTCTTCAAAAATCAACATATTGAGGTTTTGTCGTGGTCAGGGAACTCTCCCGATCTTAACCCAATAGAATATTGAAGAAAAAACTTGGGAAAATGGATTGTTGCAGGAAAGATGAACTAATCAAGTCGGTAATTCAGGTCTGGTTTCACGATGAAGAAATTAAAACCATTGTTCTACACTGGTGGAATCAATGCCAAAGAGGGTTAATGAGCTAATCAAAAATAAGGGAGGTCATATAAACTTGTATACCATATACAAGACTCAAAAGAATATCAACAAGTCCAAATCAAGTTTCATTGAAATTATTCAACACATTACCCGAGATAGCCAGGAACCTACCAATGCCAATTTATAAGAAAAACCTAGAGCGCCTACTATTGAATAATCCTTTATACTCAATTTCAGATTTCTTCCAACTACCAGTGAAGGACTATTTTCAAGTCAAATAGGTAGTGAAATAATTCAATAGGCTACTAATCATGTAAATGTACTTAATTGTTCTTCCTCAGTATCCATCTAATGCAAGAAAATTTTGTATTTACTCGATACATTGTTACTTTTTCTGTATTGTCAAATCAAATCGTACTAAGTGTAACTTTCACTGTATAATTCAAAACTTAAAACTATGTATTATATTGTTGACTGACGTTTCCGATAGCATTGTATGTATGCATTGAAGGAATAAAAATCATTCTTATTCTTATTCTTATTCTTATTCTTATTCTTAACTACTAATAGCGTGTAAGTTGTTTCATTGTATACAATACATGAACAAATAAAGTTTTCTGTCAAAATTCATCTTGTTCGGATTAATTTGTTCGCCACTGTATGTAGAAATACGTTGATGAACTACCAGAGTATTTTATCTGAACTATGAAAATGTATAATCAAATCGTGAAAAGATATATTTTCTTGGTGAATATTATCTATCTATATATATAAAAGCGAAATGGCACTCACTCACTGACTGACTGACTGACTGACTCACTCACTCACTCACTCACTCGCATAACTAAAAATCTACCGGACCAAAAACGTTCAAATTTGGTAGGTATGTTCAGTTGACCCTTTAGAGGCGCACTAAGAAATCTTTTGGCAATATTTTAACTCTAAGGATTGTTTTTAAGGGTTTAAAGTTCGTCTTTTAGCATGTATATTCTTCTTCTCTCAATCTCTTAATTATAATTGAAATTTCCATATCATATGTTACTATAGAACTATAATCTAGATAGAGTACCTCTTCGAAACAGTTGTTAACTGGCAACTAAATTAGTAATTTTGTCAGGTTGGCATTAAGTTGAGTTGACTTTGTTAGGTTGGCACCAAGTTGAAGATTTAAATGCATTTATCGAGGAAAAATTGATTGGGCACTGCTACTTCAATCCTGGGAATATTATATTACTAGCAGTCAGGCTCGCTTCGCTCGCCTTATCCGTTTAGCCAGCCGTTTAGTCTGGACCCCCGACTGGATTGTCCTAACATATGATAAAAATGCCCAAATGAAAAATGCAGGCGAGCGAAGCGAGCCTGCTGATCTCATTCTTGGACGATCCAGTCGGGGGTCCAGGGGGCGGAGCCCCCTGGCTAGACGGATATGGCGAGCGAAGCGAGCCTGACGGCTAGTTTGAAATATAATTAATCATTAACAAAAATCAACAATAATTAATACTACATATCAGATTTACCAGGTGTAATGAAAAACCTCTGCATTCTAGGCTTTATTGATCAGTAATGGATTCATAACAGATTCAAAATTAGAATAAATAGTTCAACATCTGATAACAGAAACATAAGAAGAAAAACACTAGTCATATGATGATTCAATATCATCACATTCTTCCCGTCTTTAGGAATTCAATGAATAGTCTTTCAAATAAGAAGGCATTTTGCGCTCTCTATAAGATCTTCGCAGGGTGCCATCAGGAGGCTCTTCTTCATCACTGAGGGGGGATCCTGTATTATCCTGTATTCATCTTGATTTTCATGACAATTTTCTTGATTGTTCTCAGGCTCTGCGTGATCACTAAGGCTTGATTCTGCATTTGTATCATCTTGATTTTTATCGTCATCTTCTTGAATGCTCTCTTCTCCTCGAGGGGCAAGGTTTTTCAATGATACAGTTGTCTCTCTTCCATCACTAAGCCGTACCTTGGCATATTGTGGGTTGATTTGAAGAATATCCACCTCCTCGACCAATGGATCGAATTTACTTCTTCGTATATGTACTTTCATTAGGACTTTGTTTGAAGGGGCAAGCCAGGTTGGAAGTGCTATACCATTAGATGATTGTCTATAGTGTCGGAACATCCTATCATGTGGCGTCTCATTAGTAGCCGTGCACAATAGGGATCGAATAGAATGTAGAGAATCTGGGAGCACAGATTCCCAATCAGATACATCCAAATTTCTATGCTTCAATGTAAGAGACACTGTGCGCCAAATTGTACCATTTTCTCGTTCGATTTGGCAATTTCCTGGTGCGTTATAAGGTGATGACATGGAAGTGGCTACTCCTCTATTATGAAGGAATTCCTGCAGCTCTCTGGATTTGAAAGAGGTTCCATTGTCAGTATGTACATAAGAAGGTAAACCAAATGTGGTAAACAAGTTCACAAGGCACTGAATTACAGTTGATGAATTCATATTCGGACAAGGGTATGCAAACGGAAACCTAGAGTACTCATCAATTATTGTCAACAAATATTTGTTTTTAGTTTTTGATGGAAGAGGACCCTTGAAGTCCATGCTTAATCTTTCAAATGGATGTGTCGCCTTTATGAGAGTAGATTTCAATTTCTTGAAAAATTGAGGTTTTATGGCATTACATGTTTGACATGAAGAAGTCATTTTTCTGACATCCTCAACTGAATAGGGTAAATTATGAGTTCTTACCAATGAATCATTCTGGTCACTCCAGGGTGACACAAGTCACAGTGTAGGGAGTGTAATTTATCGGTTTGAGTTGCATTACACACTCTGGAAAGTGCATCTGCTACTTGGTTGTCCTTTCCTGGTCTGTAAATTATTTCGTAATTGTAGCATGACATCTCCAATCGCCATCGTTGTATTTTTTCATTTTTTATTTTATTTTGATGAGTCATATCAAACATGAATGATACAGAGCGCTGGTCAGTGATAATTTTGAAGAATCTTCCAAGTAAGAAATGTCTCCACTTTTTAAGAGCACACACAATAGCAAAAGCCTCCTTTTCAATGGATGAATGTTTACGCTCACTATCATTCAGCTTCTGAGAAAAGAATGCTACTGGACGTCCACACTGTGATAGGACAGCTGAAATTGAAAAATCAGATGCATCTGTTTCAACCACAAAAGGTTCAAAGTCGTCAATTGTACTAACTACTGCCTTAGAAATCTCAGTTTTGAGTTGATTGAAGTCAGCTATAGCTTCAGAAGTCAAAGGAAAGGTCTTTGCTGTAAGAAGCCGTTTAGCTTTATCTGAATAATTGGATATCCATTTGGAATAGTGTGCAAACATTCCAATTGTTCGCTCAAGAGCCTTTCTATTATCTGGGGGTGGAAGATTGAGCAATGGTTTCAGACGTTCAGGGTCAGGAGAAATTGTCCCATTTTCAATTTTATAGCCAAGCAAGCTTATTGAAGTAAGTGAATATTTGCTTTTTTCTGTATTGATTGTAAAATTATATTTTTGTACTGCATCTAAGAATTTTTTGAGATTCAAATCATGTTCCTTCTGATTCTTACCACATATTGTCACATCATCCAGGTATGCATACGTTTTTTCAAGTTTTTCATTATTAATAACATTATCAATGACTCGCTGAAAAGTGGGTACACCATCTGTCAGACCAAAAGCAAGCCTTCGAAATTGATACAAACGGCCACATGCCTCAAATGCAGTGAAAGGTCGATCTTTTTCTCGTAGGGGTACCTGGTGGTAAGCGCTTTTCAAGTCAATAGTGGTGAATACAGAGTTTTTTGAGACCTTAGAAACAATATCTTCAAGACTAGGGAGGGGATATGCGTCAAGATGTGTGTATCGGTTAATAGTTTGAGAATAGTCTATTACCATTCGCTTTTTGTGATTTTCGTTCTTCACTACAAATGCTTGAGCTCTCCAGGGAGACCTGCTTTCTTCAATAATTCCATCATCTAGCAGTTTCTCAATTTCTTTCTCCATGAAACTAGTGTCTTCAAGAGAATGCTTTCGGGATTTAGTAATTATAGGTTTAATGTCTTTAGTTAAAAACTCAAAAAGTGGTGGAGGTTCTATCTTTGCTGGAGCCAGATAATTGATAGTCAATGGGGGTTTAGTTCCTCCAAATGAAACTCTAAGTTCAGAGTGTTGATTAAGTAAGTCATGTCCTACAATAACATTAGCACACAAATCAGGCAATACACTGAATTTTGTTTTGGGGTAATGTTGACCTGAAAATTCTAAATGAGCTACACAATAAAAGGAAATGTTCTTTCTTAGTGATGTTGAAGCCATGGACACTGCACCAGTTGTAGGGTACATTTCAAGTCCACATTTTTTAGCAAAACAGTGTGAAATAAATGTCTCAGAGCTTCCTGTATCTATCAAAGCAGAAGTAGGAATGTTGTTTACCTGAGCTTGTACTGTAGCATTTTCAAGAACAGTAGAGGCTGCAATAAGCGCCGAAGATGAAGAAGTTTAGTAGATTTGCAGACATTTTTCCAATGACCTATTTTCTGGCATTTTTCGCATGAGTCATTTAGTGCAGGGCACTGCTGACGTGTTTTATGTCGCCGACGACCACAAAAATAACATTTTTGAAAACTTGAGCTTCCAGTTTTTACAGCTGACAAATTTGTTTCTTTACATGAATTTTCTGAAGAATTATTTAAAGTGGCATTAAGAGTTATTTCAGAAGAGTAAGAAGCTGATTGATTTCTGGCAGATTCCAAGGCACGTGCTTTTTCAATAGCTTCATCAAGAGTTAGCTTGTCAAACTCCAAAAGTCTCAGTCTTATCTGATGAGAGCTGAGGCCCCGGATAAATGAATCACGAATGTATGTTTTCCTATGAGTTTCAGAATCAACATCTGCAAACCCACAATTCTTACTCAGTTGTTGTAAAGCTTGGTTATATTGGTCAATTGTCTCATCTGAAGACTGTTTTCTAGTTGCCAATTTATGTCTAGCGAATATTTCATTTATTGGTTTTACATATACAGATTTTAGTGCGTCAATAGCCGAAGTATATGAATTTTTGTCGGCAATTGTTTGATAAACAGAATGAGATAGAAAGTTGGTAAGCAACCGCAACTTACTTTTATCATCGATGTCTTCTTCGTCAAAAGATGCGATGAAATTCTCAAAAGTCTTTAGCCAGAAGTTCCATTCTTGTAGAGCTGTTGGAGAATTCGGATCACCATCAAACTTGTCTGGTTTCAAAAATTTGTCCATCGTAACGCGAATTTTCAGTTTTCGTTTCCAGAAAAGATTTGAAGATTATACATTTGTTGTTGAATAGAAATTGTGAAATAGAGAATAGAAATTGATTGACTCGTATTTGATAAGATGAATTGATTTGATGATTTTAGATTACTGATCAATAAATTGTAATGAAAAACCTCTGCATTCTAGGCTTTATTGATCAGTAATGGATTCATAACAGATTCAAAATTAGAATAAATAGTTCAACATCTGATAACAGAAACATAAGAAGAAAAACACTAGTCATATGATGATTCAATATCATCACACCAGGATAACTTGAAACACAGTTATCTACTATGTAAGGCGGCGGAAAAATATGCTATCATACCACTTACCTTATAACGTGAATCTCTATAGCTATTTATAGCTTTCTCGTCATTATTTTTGGTTTATAATCATGTCCATTATTGCAGATCATCTTAGACCGATCTAGTGAACTTAGGCTTGTCCATGGAAGAAATTGCGTAAAGGATATTATGATATAAGACTGCTCTAGTAAACTTGAGCTAGTAGCTAGCCAATGTGAAACATTTTGTTTCCGGTTTGTTATTGAAACTGAACAGAAAGAAATTAACGTAAAATGAATAGAAATCGGTTTGAAACTGTGATGAAAAGAATTATTATGATTGAAATTATATATTACATTGATTTATATATTACATCCCTGATTAAGCTGATTTACGACTCACACTGGCGCACAAGGAATCTTCCTTTTGCCTCACCTACTGTACTTATGCATGTGATCATAAATTGAATCTTCATTTTAAAACTATTGTTTGTAATGTAAAGGATATCATTTCGTTATTATATCTAATTAAATAAATGTATGTATCTTGGTTTAAGTGCAGTAGCATATACTTATATTTATTTTTTGTAAAGCTTTTTTGTATTTTGTTTTTGGCAAATAAAATTCATTCATTTCATTTCAAAATGGTGTTTGGTTTTTGTTTAAGAATAATGTTCTTCAATGTTTGAAAAAATTATCATAATGTTTGCGTTTTTTTCTGTTGTTGCAGAGAAGCCAGTCTCGCACCACACACTCGACCAGCGGGAGGCATGCGAAGGCGGTGCCTGTTCTGGCAGCCGCTCTCCGCCCGCCGGGGGTGGCAGCCGCTCTCCGCCCGGCTACCTGCGGTGGGCTCGTCACCTGCACATTCTGCTGGCAGATCCGGACGGCGTGGCGCTGTTCCGACGCCACCTGGAGGCCGAGGAGCTTGCCGACACACTAGACTTCTGGTTTGCCTGCGAGGGTTTAAGAAAACAGACCGACCCGGACAGTGTCACGCGGCTGGTCAAGGTTATATACAGGTCGGTGAACCAACTTGAAACCTAACCTAACAAATAGACATAGAAGTAGGTGGTCTTAAGTAGCTTGACTTTGTGAGAGTCACAGATCCCTTAGAGAGATCTATTTTGTTTTTTTTTCCTACAGTTACGTTGAAAAGTGGCCATTGCTGAACTGATTACAGAACGCAAAGAATCACTTTTCCGCTCTAGTGCGGGAAAAATTTTTCTGCACTCCAGATTTGCAACATGGCAACGCAAAATACTTAGTAGGTTATATGGAGCAACAGTGCAGCAAAATCAAAATGAAGTTGGTAACAGTGACTGCTGTGGCTGCTATAGTGAGCAGAGGTGCAACCAAGCACAACGCGCTAATTATTATTCATTATATATTATAACCAAGGACAACGAGGACTTTAGGATTTTAGGATTAAGGTTTTTATCAATAATAAAATTACACAGAAAAACATTTGATGGATTTCAGGCAATTTTACCCATAATTACCCACTTTTCATATTCAATGGTAACTGTAGGAAAAACTTAATGTGAAATACGTGCGCAAAGTTCCTCTGCTGCACTCAAGAAACCATTCCGCCCTCGCCTACGGCTCGGGCGTAAACGTTTCTTTCGGTGCAGCAAACTGTCACTTTGCGCACTAGTTGCACAAATAACTATTCCACTCATTACTGTCTTATGTTATAGTTTTCTGATGTAGTTTATGACTGTTGAGGTTTTCAGGATTCAAAAATGGGCTATTAGGGTAATGGTTGGGGAGTCACAAAGGAATAGCTGTAGACCCCATTTCAAAAGTCTAAAAATTCTTCCTTTACCAAGTGTCTACATTTTGGAGGCCCTTTGTTTTTTGTTAAGAGAAATCAATGTTATTTTACTCGTGGTGATGATGTTTATTTTCATAATACCAGGAATAAACACTTGTTGAGAGATGAGATGCATCGCTCCACTTTCTATAAGAGAGGCGTCAGAAGCTCTGGTATCCAATTATATAATATATATTACCTGATTTCATGAAGAGTATGCATGAACGAGACTTTAGATCTCAATAAAAGATAGATTTCCCCAAGAGTGATTTAATCTATCTATCTATCTATGAATGACTCCGACAATGTTGCGTGTGTTGTCAAATTCATCCAGGTTGGTGAGCTCCTTGATGCGAGGAAAACGAATCTGCAATCGAAATTGAAAAATTCGTTACCGTTCAGGAGATATGGCCAATTGAAAATTTGCGAATCTTATGTTTGCATCTGTATAATAAATAGATTTAGAAATTCAGACTTCAATACTATGATTCACTCCAACAGTGTCAAATTCATCTACCGGTCGCTCAACTAACCTAACCTAAAATTGCGTTTACATTACTTTAGTCAATTTAACTTGAATCTCAGCTTTCATAACCTTAAGTTGATCAGCTCATCTACTCCTCTTACCGATTTTGATACTATGTATATATTTTCTTGTATTCATCATCATATATATGAATTAGATAAAAATCTTATCTATCATCATCATATATATGAAAGTATATAATATCATCAATATATTGCTCATAATATATCATTGTTCAAGTTCTAAATTTTATTTTGTGTGCCATGTTAAAGCTATATACCATAATAGTTATATTGTACTACTTCAATTCAAAACATATACTTTCTCCACTACATTTAATCAACTTTTATTTTTCAAATTATACTGTATTGTAAATATTTATAATTTTCTTTTTAGTATCAAGTTGTTTTTCATTAGAACTCTTTCCCCACACACAGACTTGTCTATGTGGGGAAAATTCAATAGTATTTATATTATTTATACATGTGTACTGTATTTGTAATGATTTCTGTGAATAAACTCAATTTGAATTTGAAAATTTGAATTGGTTTAGTGGATTGAAGTTTCTGTTATTGTAAACTTGACTCCAAGTTTGCTAAATAGATTCATTTCACATGATACTTGAATTCGAGTAAACTTGACTAATGTAAATGCCCCTCAAGTAGAAATAGACTTTATGATTTTTACTTTCCTTGCCCTATTACCATAGGTAAGGAAAGTATTGCTTTCCAAAAAAAATTAAGGTACCCCAATTTCAAGTTTTCTATACGTTTCAAGGTCCCCTGAGTCCAAAAACATGATTTTTGGGTATTGGTCTGTGTGTGTGTGTATGTGTGTATGTGTGTGTGTGTGTGTGTGTGTGTGTGTGTGTGTGTGTGTGTGTGTGTGTGTGTGTGTGTGTGTGTGTGTGTGTGTGTGTGTGTGTGTGTGTGTGTATGTGTGTGTGTATGTGTGTGAGTGTGTGTATGTCTGTGAACACGATAACTCCATTCCTAATTAACCGATTGACTTGAAATTTTAAACTTAAGGTCCTTATACCATGAGGACCCGACAATAAGGAATTCAATAAAATTCAATTCAAGATGGCGGAAAAGATGGCGGATAATTACTAAAAAACCATGTTTTTCACGTTTTTCTCGAAAATGGCTCTAACGATTTTCTTCAAATTTATACCATGAATAGCTATTTATAAGCCCTATCAACTGACATGAGTCTCATTTCTGGGAAAATTTCAGGAGCTCCGTAATATTATTGAGAAAAATGACGGATAATCACTAAAAAACCATGTTTTTCACGGTTTTCTCGAAAACGGCTCCAACGATTTTCTTCAAATTTATACCATGGATAGCTATTTATAAGCCCTATCAACTGACATGAGTCTCATTTCTGGGAAAATTTCAGGAGCTCCGTAATATTGAGAAAAATGACGGATAATCACTAAAAAACCATGTTTTTCACGGTTTTCTCGAAAACGGCTCCAACGATTTTCTTCAAATTTATACCATGGATAGCTATTTATAAGCCCTATCAACTGACATGAGTCTCATTCCTGGAGAAATTCCAGGAGCTCCGTAATATTATTGAGAAAAAAGGCGGATAATCAGTAAAAAACCATGTTTTTTACGGTTTTCTCGAAAACGGCTCCAACGATTTTCTTCAAATTCATACCATGGATAGCTAGCTATTCATAAGCCCTATCAACTGACATGAGTCTCATTTCTGGGAAAATTTCAGGAGCTCCGTAATATTATTGAGAAAAATGGCGGATGATCACTAAAAAACATGTGTTTCACGATTTTCTCAAAAATGACTTGACCGATTTTTTTCAAATTCATACCCTGTATAGTTATTTATCGGCTCTATTAACTGGAATGAGTCTCCTTTCTGAGAAACTAATAGGGGGTCCACCCCATCCTTGAGAAATGGACTTTGTAGCCTCCTTCTCGTGCATGAGGTAGGTAGGTAGAGCGGTTCATAAAAAGAATACATAGTCGAGATATTTCATCTGTAGAACAGCTGTTTTGACGATTTTTAAAAAATATCGAATTTTACAATTTACACAAAGGAAAAAGTACTCTGAAAACAACTATACACATATACAGAAGTCTGATCGTAGTTTCAAATATGTTGCCGCCAATCGTCATCATGTCATTCCCCTACTTCTCGTTTAAGAATGAGGCTTATAGTTCAATGAGCAAGGAAAGTTGTGTGAGTGTACCACACCAGATTTTTTAAATCAACTTTATGAATTTTTTTAAATCATTTTTGTGAATTACTCCGACAGTGCTATGTGGCTAGGAAAAGTCATCCATATATATGTCCAAGTGTAAGCTAGATCAAGAGCGCAGATGAGAAATAAAATGTGGAAAGATCCATAGAAACACTCACATTGAAAGCGTGCACTTGCTGGTTGCGTTCAGTGTGAGCAGCTACAGACAAGTCACAACGTGTTTCTATGACTCTTTCCAGATTTTGTTTCTCATTTGCACACTTGGTCTAGCGTGCACTTGCACATACACGCATCCAATGCGATCATTCTCGGTGTGGCCGGGCCTCAAAAATATAACAGTTGCATAAATTTTCAATTTATTTATTTTTCCTACAGTTACGTTGAAAAGTGGCCATTGCTGCACTGGTTACAGAACGCAAAGAATCACTTTTCCGCTCTAGTGCGGGAAAAATTGTTCTGCACTCCAGATTTGCAACATGGCAACGCAAAATACTTAGTAGGTTATATGGAGCAACAGTGCAGCAAAATCAAAATGAAGTTGGTAACAGTGACTGCTGTGGCTGCTATAGTGAGCAGAGGTGCAACCAAGCACAACGCGCTAATTATTAAGTAGATATTAGATATTATAATGGATGACAGCGACAGCACAGTGCCACCACAGCACACACCACACAGCCGCTTCCCCGCCATTCAAACACACATACATTATTCAGGCAATTTTACCCATAATTACCCACTTTTCATATTCAATGGTAACTGTAGGAAAAACTTAATGTGAAATACGTGCGCAAAGTTCCTCTGCTGCACTCAAGAAACCATTCCGCCCTCGCCTTCGGCTCGGGCGTAAACGTTTCTTTCGGTGCAGCAAACTGTCACTTTGCGCACTAGTTGCACAAATAACTATTTACACACATACAAGTTTAATACTGAATTATCAAAAAATAATCATCTTGAAATAAATTTAGCCGATGAAATGAACAGTATATTGTCATCTTCCCTGTTTGTACTTATTCTCATTTTGTGTTTTGACAGGAGGTACTTTCTGAGAACGGATCTTGGCATTGGCAGCGATCTGCGCAAAGAGGTGCACCAGAAGATCAAGGAGGCGAGTGGTGGCGGAGGTCAGGGCGGTGGTCAGCTGGCGGTGAGTGTGTTCGACCGCGCCCAACAGAAGGTGGAGCGCCTCATCAACGACACCATGTACCCCAACTTCCTGCGCTCGGAACTCTATCTGCAGCATGTGCATCACATGCAGAATGCGTCAAAGTGAGTCGACAACCACATTTACAATAGAATAGAGTATGTGGAGTGTGTCAAAGTGAGCCGACAATCAAATTCAATTTCACAATAGAATAGAGTATGCGGAATGTGTCAAAGTGAGACGACAACCACATTCAATTTCACAGTAGAATAGAGTATGTAGAATGTGTCAAAGTGAGCCGACAACCACATTCAAATTTACAATAGAATAGAGTAGGCCTATGCGGAGTGTGTCAAAGTGAGCCGACAATCGCATCCACACTATCGCCCAATGATTACAATTGACTATGAGCGCTAGTGTGTGGTGCCTTCGCTTGCCATCGCTCCGACTTTTTTGAAAGCCAGCCCAGTAAAATCCAATGAAGACCAGTGAAGAACTATATTTGGAGATATAGATATATAAATTATATTTGAGATATACAGTTGCATTTTAATCACGATTAAATTCCACGATAACCAATCAGAGAAGGTTTTTCTGATAAGAAGCCTTCTCTGATTGGTTTTCGTGACTTTCAATTGGGATTAAAAGTTATCAAACTTTTGTGCGACCGGGTGAAAGTCTTTCACGCCATTTTTTGTACAATTTTAGTTCGAAATAAACATGCAAACTGTAAATTTTTATGGAATATCTTATTAGAAAGTGCAGTTTAACCAACTGCTGGAATATTACTACTGTATAATAATTAATTCAAATATCCAATATAGCTTCAATTGGATATTTGAAATAATTATTATACAGAGGGAACAACGGGAACTTGTAAAAACGCCATAAACATTAGTGGGAAGGGCAAAAATGATTTTATTCAAACTAATGTAAAGTTCAAGACTTGCCATTTGAGAATTATTAATAACATCTATCACTTTTTGACAACTAGTTCTTCAAGATGGCTTCCTCCTGCACGAATACACTCTTGAAATCTGCGTTGAGATTCCTGAACGATTGCTGCAACATTTCAGCTGGGATATTGTTAATTTCATTTTGAATTGTCTGTTATGATTCAACCACAGTTATTGGTCAAGTTGTGAAAACGTTTGATTTGAGATAGCTTCACAAACAGAAAATCGCAGGTGGACAGATCATGGGACCAGGGAACGCAACCTAATCGTGAGATTACACGGTTACTAAACAATACTCACTCGCACAGTTGCCATTAAATGTTGCCGTGCAGAGTGGATTTCGCTCACAATTTCATCATTAATTTTGAATTAATTAAAAATTAAAACATAATTCAATACTTTATTAAACGAAAATCCCAATTAATTTTCCATCTGCAGACATAATTCAAAATGAAATCCGCAATATCCCAGACGAGATGTTGCAGCGATCAATGATGAATCGTCCACACAGATTTCAAGAGTGTATTCGTTTAGGAGAAAGCCATCTGAAAGAAGTAATTGTCAAGAAGTGATAGATGTTATTAATAATTCTCAAATGGCAAGTCTTGAACTTTACATTAGTTTGAATAAAATCATTTTTTCCCTTCCCACTAATGTTTTATGGCGTTTTTAAAAGTTCCCGTTAATCGGTGTCACCCTGTATAACTTTTGAATTTGGATTTCTTGTCTCCTTTCCTATTGAGTTCACTAATGTTGCTCTCACTCTCCATTGCAGCACAACATCGACAGGCTCTGACAGTAGTCTGAGCAGCGGTAGCGGGGGTGGTAGCGGTAGCAACACTAACAGCAGCAGCAGCGGAGGCGGCGTTGTGACCTCGACTGTTGGAGGCGTCACCGGAGGCGGATACTTGGCAACACTGCACGAGGACTGCGAACTGGAGTCGCCTCGCGTCGCAGCCGAGTCGCCTCGAGTCGCGGCCGAGTCGCAGCTGTCACGCGGCGGTGCGGCCGCGTTGCCGCTCACGCGTGACATGCTGCTTGCCACGCAGAAGCGACGCGCTAGCGAACTGAGGCCCAAGCCTGAGGCGTATGCTGGGTAAGCTGAAAACAGTGCATTAGTTCTACCGTAGAGAAAAGATAGCACAAGTCAAGGTCGTGTATGTCCCTGGGGTGCCTGAGAACAGACAACTCATTGGAATTATAATTTTTTTCGAAGAATGGAATGATTGCTTTACTGTTTAGTTTATTTTCTAAATAGATGCTATGTTTTGACAAATATGAATGATCAGTGGCGGCTGGTGTAAATATAGTTTGGAGGTTGCAGATACCAATCCCAACTTTCATAGTAAATAAGAAAGCAATGCATAGGGATTATTTAATTATCATCACATAGAACTTGAATTATATATTTTTTTTCCAACAAAATTCCAAGTCACTGTAAGAGATAACAATAAGTGAAATGAATACCGTAAGTTACAAGATTCAAACAATACAATAGAAATAGAAAGCCCAAAACTGTTTAACATCAGATCAGTCTTAATATTATTAGCCTGGAAATACAATAGCACAATTACTTGTTTTCAACTGCCGCTTGTACTTTTGCGTTCACGCAAACCCGTAGAGCTTGTGTGGAATTCTCAAGATTTGGAGGTCTTACAAACTTCTCAAATTTAATTTCATTCTCAATTGCTATTAACTAAATATCCAATCATCCAATAAATTTTCAATAGAATAAATATAGCTTTCGTTTATTACACGATCACTTACATATCCTCGTTTATTACACACACGTTTATTTCGTTTATTAGCCTACTCCACCACTTACAATCCTCAAATCAAAATAAACAAAACTTTTCAACGTGGTCTGTCGTCTGTGGTGTGATACTATCGACTATCTATACGAAGACAGTCTTCATAGATCGATATTGTTGGTATCGTACTGTTAGTTTCTATACAATGACTGTTTGTAGGAACGCTGCAACCTTAGAACATTTATAGAATAGACACGCTGGGAAGTCTAGCCACTGAAGCCAACATCTACTGCTAAATCCACCCATCTTGACGTCACAACAGTGACGTCACGCATCGTATGGAAAACTTTCAGATTCATGGTGTTTTTAGGTTATTTCTAGCTACGGGCAAAAGCGATATCTGTTAAGTTATACTGTGTTATGTGATATCGGCTTCAAAGTTATAATGTGTTTTGAAAATAATAAGGTACGGTAGCCTACAAAACTAATTTATTGTCATGCTGCAATGAGTTCACTTACATCATAACCAAGGATAATATTACAGTTATAACTTACAATATTTATGTGTATAAATTTCAACTTACGCATGAAAAGATATTCCACATTTTTTCCTAAAAATGTCAGTGCAATTATATGCTGCGCAGGAGATTACCATTTTCATAAATAATAATTACATAAATAAATAACAATCTGCTATGGAAAACGAGCTATGTTTAACAACAATCCATTGTTCAACAACAATGTAAGTTAAACACCACAAACACAACAAACTCAAAAAAGTTTTCTATAATTTCACAACACAACAAACTTAAAAAAGTTTTTTATAATTTCTATACGATGCGTGACGTCACTGTTGTGACGTCAAGATGGGTGGATTTGGCAGTAGATATTGGCTTCATCGACTTTCAGTATGAATATACAATGTGCCGTGTCTATTCTAAAACTGGTCTAAGGCTGCAACCATGCGATCCTCAAGAAGCCATCCGTTGTCATAGCAACCAACTGGTTTGCCAGCACTTTAGGCTTCCAATGTTATTCTCCCATACAATCAACGCGTCATAGGGGGTTGCAAATGCTATGCGTTCCTTCTTCGGACCGCGCAAATTCAAAATGTTTAACTATCTGTTCTGCCTTTCTGCTGTATTGAATTCTCTTCCTATTGCCCGATTTGTTGGGGGGTTGTGCAACCTTGCATCCTTAAGAGGAGCCGCCACTGTGAATGATTATATGTTTTATTCAATAGGCCTAGCCTATGTATTTATTAGACACCTATTTACCATTATTTTATCATTTTTAGTGTATCTGTTTAATACGGAATGGAATTATTCTTTTCCTTTTTAGTGTATTTTTCTAAATAGATACCTCGTTTTGGATGATTGTATTATGTTTTTCCTGAGTATGCTACGTATTTATCAGACACCACCTCTTATTTCGTTATTTTTATACAGGGTTATCATAAAAGAATGGTGCGGTTTCGAACATTGTTTAAAGAAAAACCAAATTACTTACAGTTAATGTTTTTTATTCACCGAATTTGTCGTCTGAAACAGTTTTTTTACATGATTAATAACTTTCAATAAGTGCGCGCTTAGTCGACAAATGTCCTAACGATAATAAATTTCTCTCTTAACATTCGATAACATTTCTTCGATTATGGTTGTCATTGGTTCTTTAATCCTGTTTTAAAGTGGTTCAGTTCGCGATTTCTTGTGAATAAACAATGTTTTTGATGTAAATTTACAAGAAAAAATCTACCTGAACCACTTAAAAACAGGATTAATGAAGCAATGACAACCATAACCAATGAAATGTTAGCGAATGTTTGGAGAGAAATTGATTATCGTTTGGATATTTTGTCGAACGACTAAAGGCGCACATATTTAAATTTATCAATTATGTAAAAAACTGCCTGAGACGACAAATTAGATGAATAAACAACATCAACTGTAAGTAATTTGGTTTTTCTTTAAACCATGTTCGAAACCGCACCATTCTTTTATGATAACGCTGTATTTATTATTTGTATATAGATTTATCTAATATAGTGAGGTCCACGTTATAATGGCAGTGTTTGATTAACAATGGTATTGTCATTTCATTTATTCATTGACAATAGATACAATGCAGGTAAAAACAACAGGCATTCGCCCAAAACTGCTTTAAACCTTAATTTAGAATACACAGTCTAGAGGTTATGTAAATGATAACTTGATTCACACACTATTTTGAATCCAAAAAATGTATGTACTACAATAATTTCAAATTTATCAGATTAATTAGTTTCAAAATACAAATCCAAACAGAAATCTTCCTTCACAATCACAAAAAATATACAAAAAAGGAAAAATTCCAACACAAGACAGCTTTTCAAAAGTTACAACAAATTTACAACAAATGTTCCACATGACAATCCTTGTCTATCATTCAACAAAGCGGATAGCGCTATCTCTTTCTCGCTTTGCTCTGTTGCCAGATTGTTTTTTAACAATGTAGAAATATAATTAATTTACAAGATATTTCATCTTGATTATGAAAATTCTTTATAAAATCATTGAAAAATATAATTTCGTGCTTGATAAAATATAATTGATTATTTTAAACGAGAATGAACAGTTGATATTACATCATTAACCTGTATCAGCTACCTTATATAGAAGGCATTGACAAGATAGAGGATCGGTAACGTTGTTCTCCTACCTTTTTCCACTGCCATTATAACGTGGACCTCACTATAGAGACCTCCATTTCATTATTTTCATTTTCATTGTTTTAGTATCAGTTGACGTTTTGTTTTGTAATGATTGATTTGCTTGTAATGCGCTTTGGTTGTGTGTGTAGCTGGAATGACTGTATTTATTTATGTATTGATATACATTATTTAGACTGTACTTGCAATCGCACGGCGTTGGCAAATCGTTGACACACCAGCCGTCGGGCAGCTGGGTGCACCACTCATCCTACAACCCGGTCTCCAGGCAGGACTCGGAACTGCAGAGTCTTAGTTCGGACGCCCGCACCGACTCCGATTGTCTGTCGATGACTGACACCAGTAGTATGTAAGTAGAAACCACTGAGTACACTAAACGGGATGAATTACACTAAATTACACTAAAAATAACACTAGGCGGTCAGTAGATGCTGAAAAGTGAAATGAAATCACCGACCGACTATCTGTCGATGACGGACACCAGTAGTATGTAAGTAGAAACCACTGAGTACACTAAACGGGATAAATTACACTCAAATAACACTAGGTGGTCAGAATAACACTGGGCGATCAGTAGATGCTAAAAAGTGAAATGAAATCACTAACCGACTATCTGTAGATGACGGACACCAGTAGTATGTAAGTAGAAACCTCTGAGTACACTAAAC
Organism: Nilaparvata lugens; assembly: GCF_014356525.2. Classification (NCBI taxonomy): domain Eukaryota; kingdom Metazoa; phylum Arthropoda; class Insecta; order Hemiptera; family Delphacidae; genus Nilaparvata; species Nilaparvata lugens. The sequence goes on from NC_052511.1 coordinate 3,897,558, forward strand.
GGGCTAAATTACACTAACAAAATAACACAAGGCAGTCAGAATAACACTGGGCGATCAGTAGATGCTGAAAAGTGAAATGAAATCACTAACCGACTATCTGTAGATGACGGACACCAGTAGTGTGTAAGTAGATACCACTGATTACACTAAACGGGCAAAATTACACTAAAAATAACACTAGGCGGTCAGTAGTATCACCAACTTTTTACCAACTGTCTGTCGATAACTGTTGTTGAGGCCATTTGAAATTGTATTCATTCGCTCATTGACTGCCAGATGGCAGGATAGTTCTATAATTTTATAATATCACTTTTTGTGTAGTTGAGAAGTTGATATTGTGGTAATTATTCATATTGAATGAAAAAAGACTAAGAAATTGTCAAAAACCCACTGATTTATTGATAATTAGAAAGACCGGTTTCGGTTATTACATCATTGTCAATCTCTGAGTTTATCAGAGATTGACAATGGTGTATTAACCGAAACCGGTCTTTCTAATTATCAATAAATCAGTGGGTTTTTGACAATTTCTTAGTCTTTTTTCATTCAATATTTTATAATATCCATTACTCATCAATTTATCGCTTAGGCACTGGATAGTTTGCCAGTCAGTGTGAATTTAGCTTTCGTACAGCTATCTACTCGCTCTCGAGGCTTTAAGATTCAGGAAATTCGTCCTGAATCTGCCTAAATATTCGTGTCGTTAAATATTATAGGAAATTCGGCTTATACATTTATTCGTGTACATAAATTGCATTTTCGTTCTACGTGAAAAGTTATTCACGTTTCGTATTAGTGAAAAGTGGATGCCAGAACTCAAATTTTAGTTTTGTTTTTATCAATAGTCAAGTCATAGTGCTATATATCCAGACAGTAAACTTCATCTTAGAACCGGGAAACAGTAAGGAACCAACTTTAACAATCGTATTCCGGATAAATCGGTTTGCATAATTTCACTCATCTTTTCCTCTCATCTATCCTATCCAACTGTCCACCTTTTACCTCAAATATAAGTAGGCGAGCAATTCGATTTGCGACATGTTGGATTTGGGATTTGGTGAGTACCTTTTCTGATTTTCTATGTGTTCTATGTATGTGTTTTTTTCTGAATGGATATATTATTCAGCACAAAGATTTGATTCGTTTTATACAGTCCACTTCAGAGCATTTGAAACTTGTAGTTTGAAATATTTAAATTTAAAGAACCAGTATTTACGTACCACCAGTAGTATGTTAGTAGAATTACTGCTTTGAACCCAATAATTACATTAAACGATCTAAATTATTACACTAGCAAATATGGCAGAAATACCCTGAACCGGTTCAGAGCTGAATGTGCCTGTACAAGAGAAAACTGCTCAACCTGGAGGCAGATCAACGATCCGTACTGCGACTGGGTGGTATTGAATTCAGTCAGATGACCACCTGTCGAAATGTCGTCTTTCTCCAGCATGCACAAGACTGACATTTTTATTTTCAATGACAAAGACAAAGCTATTAAAATAGTGAATTATTATTAAAATATTATAGAATTGTCTGACTCGAACGAACAGACAAATTAAAAAATATCGCTAGGCGGTCAGTAGGATGCTGAAAAATGTGATGAAATCATCAACTGTCATCAACTGACTGTCGCTCAATGACTGACACCAGTATTATGTAAGTAGAAGCACTGCTGCCAACTGTTAACCCAATAATTACCCACCAATTGACTGACTCTCTCCATGACAAACATTACTGTAAACAAGATTCTCGAATTTGAATGAATTTCACTTGGTGTGCACTTGTAAATACTTTGTCATCTGCATCCATTTTTTCTGCTTATATGGCATGTACCGTTTAATATTGTAGCATTTCTTAATTTTTGTAAAATATTTTTATAGCATTCAACTGTTTTTGACTCAAACGTTTGCTTTTTTTTCTTCTATCAATATACTGTCAACATTAATATTGTGATAAATTGATTGTATGGTATGGGATACCATATCATGAGATACCAGTGGCTTTGACAACATACACGTCTTATTCTTTCAATTATTGTTAATATTATGGGTAAGAATCTTGTACTGTTTTTTTTAAACATCTTTATTGCCCATAAAAACAAAATAAAAAATAAAAAACTTACAAAAGAAATATTCTAGATTATAATATTATGCTATTCAATTCAATTCAATTCAATTTCTTTATTCCAATACAAAAACAATGTACAATATACAACAGAATAATAATTATGGAATAATTATTTCCCCGCATGGACTGTTGATCCGTGCGCGGGGAAAGAGTACACAATCTATACAGGCAATACAAGTGCAAAAAAAAAACAGTCAATAATTTATATTGATTCTGGCTTAACCTATAAATAAGAAAAAAAAATATATGTTAAATCCTGTAATGTACAAAATACAAGCTGTATGTATGATGATTCACACAGCACAAGTACCCGACTCAGAATACTTCATCTTCTTGTGAGCTATCTGAACTGACGATTTAACAACCTTAAATAGAAAGTACAATATAAAAGCAGAATATAAATAATTAAAATAAATATTTTACAAATAAATTAAAATTACATGGCACCACCCAGCAAGGGCAAAACCCTGACCGCTGAGTGAGAGTATCAGCTGTTTAGACAATATAAAAATTTATTTACTAATAATCAAAGCTACAAAAAATCGAAGTTAACAATAAATTACTAGTAATTATAATATTTGACTGATGTCGAAGAAAAATTTTTGTATCACCCACTTATTTATCTGTTCCATCCTCTGTCTACCCCTATTAGAAAGATATCCTGACAATGCATTTGGCATGATATTTATTATTTTTGACCTAAGATACCCCAATTGTCTTCGCACTATTGTCAAATCTGAATAGTTAATATTATAAATGTTATGAGATGTAACTCTCAGGTTATACATAGAAACGTTATTATTCACTGTAAAATTCATCCTTCCTCATCCATGCATAGTAGAGAAGTTTCTTTATATAAATTTGACGTACTGTCATCACTTTAAATTCGGCAAATGTTTCACTACTAGAAAAAGCCCTTGGCTTATTAAGAATTGCTTTTATTATCATTTTTTGAAATGTAAAAATTTTATTCATGAAAACATCATACGCTCCTCCCCATACCACTAACCCATTTTGCAGCACCGATTGAACATAGGCAAAGTATAGGACCCTAAGTAATTTAAATAGTAGTTTTTGATGTGATTGTTTCAATTTTTAGTATACTGTCAACATAAATAATGTTCAATTCAATTAATTTAGTTCCAAAGTGTAAAAAGAAACACAATCGTACAAATCAATATTATTAATGAAAATTATTTCCCCGCATGGACTATAGATCCGTGCGCGGGGTAATTTCAAATTTCAATTTCAAAATGAAACATTTTTTCAAATTTAGTGTAAAAAGAAACACTATCATAGAAACCAATATTATTAATGGAAATTATTTCCCCGCATGGACTATAGATCCGTGCGCGGGGTAAGACCACTTAATCTAGCAAACTTATTATACATTCATCATAAGTTTGAATGATTTTCGATGAAAATATTGAGTTTTTGATCTTCAATATTATTAATGGAAATTATTTCCCCGCATGGACTATATATATCCGTTCGCGGGGTAAGACCACTTAATCTAGCAAACTTATTATACATTTATCATAAGTTTGAATGATTTTCGATGAAGATATTGAGTTTTTGATTTAATTTGTTACAGTAGAGAAGGGTCTGGCTCCCATCACCGCTACTCGAAAAAGCAATACCAGCTGCACTGTAAACAGGTGAAGGAGAGTGCCAGTCTCAACAGGGATCCATATATGTATCACACTGTCATCCCCAGGACGCAAAGAGTACAAAAAGAACAGGTCAGTGTCCTATTTATTAGTCAAATCTTAGACCAGTTATAGAATAGACACGCTGGGAAGTCTAGCCTCTGAAGCCAACATCTACTACCAAATCCACCCATCTTGATGTCACAACAGTGACGTCACGCATCGTATGGAAAACTTTTAGATTGTGTCTATTTCAGATTCATGGTGTTTTTAGGTTATTTCTAGCTAAGGGCAAAAACGATATCGGTTAAGCTATAATGTGTTATGTGATATCGGCTTCAAAGTTATAATGTGTTTTGAAAATAATAAGGTACGGTAGCCTACAAAACTAATTTATTGACATGCTGCAATGAGTTCACTTACATCATTACCAAGGATAATATTACAGTTACAACTTACAATATTTATGTGTATAAATTTCAACTTACGCATGAAAAGATATTCCACTTTTTTCCTAAAAATTTCAGTGCAATTATATGCTGCGCAGGAGATTACCATTTTCATAAATAATAATTACATAAATAAATAACAATCTGCTATGGAAAACAAGCTATGTTTAACAACAATGCATTGCTTAACAACAGTGTAAGTTAAACTTTTTGTGTAGTTGAGAAGTTGATATTGTGGTAATTATTCATATTGAATGAAAAAGACTAAGAAATTATCAAAAAACCACTGATTTATTGATAATTAGAAAGACCGGTTTCGGTTATTACACCATTGTCAATCTCTGATAAACTTTATGAATGTTTATCAGAGATTGACAATGGTGTAATAACCGAAACCGGTCTTTCTAATTATCAATAAATCAGTGGTTTTTTGACAATTTCTTAGTCTTTTTCATTCAATGTAAGTTAAACGCCACAAACTCAAAAAAGTTTCCTATATGATGCGTGACGTCACTGTTGTGACGTCAAGATGGATGGATTTGGCAGTAGATGTTGGCTTCATCGACTTTCAGTATGAATATACAATGGGCCGTGTCTATTCTATAACTGGTCTAAGAGTCAAATTCATCTTTTTCGAAATTAGAATTTGAATTTTAAAACTGTAATGCTGCACCCACATGTTGGTCCAAGATAGCACTTGACCATATTTGCACTTGGCAAGATACTGGATTGAGACGGCCATGTTTCTGCTTCCATAACTCGGCAACAATTGACGATCTGGCGGCGCTGATCTCAGAGCGTTTAATGGGGAGGACATGCTTTTACTTTCCTTGCCCTATTACCATAGGTAAGGAAAGTATTGCTTTCCGAAAAAAATTAAGGTACCCCAATTTCTAAATGTAAATACGTTTCAAGGTCCCCTGAGTCCAAAAAACTGGTTTTTGGGTATTGGTCTGTATATGTGTGTGTGTGTGTGTGTGTGTGTGTGTGTGTGTGTGTGTGTGTGTGTGTGTGTGTGTGTGTGTGTTGTGTGTGTGTGTGTGTGGTGTGTGTGTGTGTGTGTGTGTGTTGTGTGTGTGTGTGTGGTGTGTGTGTATGAGTGTATGTGCGTCTGTGTACACGATATCTCATCTCCCAATTAACGGAATGACTTGAAATTTGGAACTTAAGGTCCTTTCACTATAAGGATCCGACACGAACAATTTCGATCGAATGCAATTTAAGATGGCGGCTAAAATGGCGAAAATGTTGTCAAAAACAGGGTTTTTCGCGATTTTCTCGAAAACGGCTCCAACGATTTTGATGAAATTCATATATAAAAAAGTCATTGATAAGCTCTATCGACTGCCACAAGTCCCATATCTGTAAAAATTTCAGGAGCTCCGCCCCATCCATGCAAAGTTTGATTTTAGATTCTCAATTATCAGGCTTCAGATACAATTTAAACAAAACATTTCAAGTGGAAAAGATTGAGCATGAAAATTTATACAATTAATGTTCAGTAACATTTTCACTTAAAATTGAAAATAAGCTCGAACTTCGAGAAAATGTGATTATTCAATTGCAAACTGTTGGCAACTGTTAATTCTATTGAATCATCCACTATGAAGAGTGATAGCAGACCTCGTGTGTCTCCAGCGTTATTGTCCTGTCACCAGCTGGCTTTGATCTTTGAATAGTAGACTTTCGATGCGCGGGAACACTAGCGACAGGTGATCAATTTTCATAACGGCAAGGAAAGTTGTGTGAGTGCGCCACATCAGATTTTTGTATGTGGATTGATCGAAAATATAGCCTACCGTTTGGAGAAGTTTGTTTTGTTGCACCAGAACTGTGAGGACTAGTTTCTCATCAAATTAATGTTTCTGATTACTTATTGGGATTATTAAAACTGCCAACTTGGTCAGAATTGTATGGCGGGTGATAGAAAATATCCCATTTGGTTCGCTGAAGAAGCCGTTTGATTGAACTTTGAGGACGATTTGTCATGGTAGTCATCGCAACGTTTCAACCGGTGTCTTCAAATTTCCGACACCATTTAGTTGGCATTTTTCGGTAGATCTCCGCTGAAATTTAGGCTTCTGCTTGCAAAAACGAATAACGCTACACAATTCGGATTTGGTGGGAGACTGAATTGATTAGATCTGTCTTTTGATATCGGAGGTTGGATCAAAATTTCTCTTTTTTATCATTTATTCCAATAAAAAATCAAGATTTCTACCAAGTATTCCTCCTTCAGCTATTCTAATTAAATGACAAACTAGATTAATGTTTGATGACAGTAACATAATATATTATTAATTTCAATCACTGTTGTAAGAATGTGTTCTAAATGTGATTATTATTTTACTATTTCAGACTTATCCTATGAAACCAGATGAGTTTGCTGCCATTTTGATTGAAAAATTGGAAACTCTCAAAAAAGACCAAGAAACAAATGAGTGTTTGGATAGGAAGCTTATGGAAGTAAGTTGATTATTATTCATTGTTATAATATTATTAATACAGTAGTTCAATGATCCTGATTTCTTATAGTTTTTTTTCCTGAAAACTACTATTGCCCTTATTTATCACTATTCATACAACTTTTTAATCATTCGACTGAGTCATTGTCAATATTGTAGAACCGTTCCATAATTTTGAATAAAAACAAAAATATTTTGTCAAATTCTACACTGTTTTATTCGGTACACGACCATGGTTTCGTGACCACACCGGTCACATGGTCACATCATGTGTTACATATTTGTGCTTTTATTCAATTTTTTAATTTTTTGTGTAGTTGAGAAGTTGATATTGTGGTAATTATTCATATTGAATGAAAAAGACTAAGAAATTGTCAAAAAACCACTGATTTATTGATAATTAGAAAGACCGGTTCTATCAAAGATCAGTTTATCAGAGATTGACAATGGTGTAATAACCGAAACCGGTCTTTCTAATTATCAATAAATCAGTGGTTTTTTGACAATTTCTTAGTCTTTTTCATTCAATTTTTTTAATCATTCCAATAGTTGAGAAACACAATTCTTTCTGACCACAAATCACCGAGTTCAAATTCAGTCTCACCTTGATTGAATAAACATGAACTATTGTTCATGTAAGCATATTAAGCTCTCATTTTTCTCTGATTACAGTAATATTATTTCAATTGGCGAATGTAGAATGTCAACTACAGTAGAGTATTTAGTTCCGATCTGAAATATTTACAAAGATATAAACTCGTGTCATAGTAGATTTGAGATGCACCTCTAAAGATATACCATAGAGAAACAATAGCGTAAGTAGATATCCCATGGTGTAGGACGTTTATGTCGCAACTTTTACTGCTATCTCAAGCCGATAGTTCACGTAGTTCTTTCCCGTGAAGCTGTGTGACGCTCGTAGTCTCTCATACTGTGCCGTTCATACACTCTCACCCCAACAAAACAGTAAAAATCGACAATAATCGGCTTGAGCATAGCCACCTCTCAACGTTAGTAGACAAAAGGTTGATCACTCACAGGTGTATGATTCAAAGTGGTGGAGGGAACGCCAGCGTGACGTCACGTGTAGTAAAAATGTTCTAGAGTAGCCACACTGAGCATACAGTTTATTCACTGTATCTTCAAATATATCGTCGTATAATCTCCTCAAGATTGACCTAGAACTTTAAAATTCTCCATACTTATAGCGAATGAATCACCGATTCTAATGATGTTGTTAAATATTTCAAGTTCATTCAACTTTTATGAATAAAATGAAGTTGAAAGTTTTTCATGAATCTAAAAACGTGACACGAAAAAGTTAATAAGCTGGAAAAGCGTTAGTAGACAATGTTATACTATTATAATTTCAGATTAACCCTTAAAAAATCTTGATAAACCAATACATCGCAATAAACCGATAAACCGCTCCCGATAAATCCGATGAATTTCATTCATTGTAAATGCACTGAACACATGCTGGTATCGAGCACATGTTCTACGAGAATCAAAATATCTCATCCCCGAAATTCACAAGCTGATGTATAGCCAAACTACAAAATATAAACACGACCTAGAAGATGAAGAAACCTTGAGGGTTTGAAAGGGAAGGTTAGGAGGTGGGGTTTTTGCTTTTATATGGCAAAATGATTGTATTATTCAAATGTTTTAATAATTATTGTAAAGCAGAAACAGAAAGCTTGCATGTCAGAAAATGTTTGTGTTATATAATTTGACTCTACGACACCATATGATTTTCAAGAATGCGATATTCTGCCTACTCTGTACTACAGCCTACGTCACGGCTACAGTTCCCCCACTCCAATTGCATTTCAACGAAAATACTATAGATGAGTGACCAACCTTCTGTCTACTAACTTTGGCCACCTCTAATACAAGGCCCCGGCCTACGATATTGCAACGTTGCAATGTAGGCCTAGAATCTAATACATGATTGGTGGAAAAGATCAGCTGATATTTTTAAAAATATATTATATCAGATTCTAGGCCTACACTGCGACGTTGCAATATCGTAGGCCGGGGCCTTGTATTAGAGGTGGCTATGGCTTGAGATAACAGTAAAAGTTGCAACATAAACGCCCTATACCATGGGATATTTACTTACGCTATTGTTTCTCTATGATAATACTCAACGAAAATACGATAATTTTTAAATTAATATTAGAACAGTATTCTGCAAGAGTTGTATTGTAAAGCTTAAATTAGGATGATAATTCTTTCCCCATAGATTAATAATCTATGTGTGTAAATGTATATTTACCATATGCGTTGGATTATAATTATTGTAATGACTAGCTGGCCCAGCGAACTTCGTACCGCCAAATAGTTAATGCATCTCATGGTAAACTTTAACTGGATGTACACCTGAGGAGGCGCGATGCGGCATTTTGCATCCAGGTGCTTTTTGCTTATTGGTTTGAATGGAAGAGCTCACACACACTGAATCGGGCACGGCGTGGAACGGTGTGATAAGGCAATCTTCATAAGATCAACACTTTGTATCACCAAGCCGCGCCTCCTCAGGTGTGCTTAGTCTTAGCTTAATAAGATGCACTGTATATTTATGAAAATTATTCAACAATCAGTATTTAAAATTTTATCTCAATATGGACTTCCTATGTGCTTAGTTAGTTGTGCAGCAGTTTGTATTTTTATTTATAGTTGAATGCAGCTTGCTGGGAATTGAATGGTATATCTCCTTTTTGCTTTTGCTGATTTTCCCGTGCATATTCTAAATTTACACCATTTCGAGTTCTACGACTCAAGTTTGGACTTCATTCGTACCGCGGATTAATTAAGAATTAAAATTTTAACTCATGGCTTTTGGATGTTGCAATGATTATAACAGCTGATTTATATTATCTGTGTGTGGCCAGCTCACAAATCTTCTTCCATAAGGATTACATGTAAACTTTGAAGGACCATTGGAAAGAGTCCTGAAGTCGGATTATACATTTGATAGGCCATAAACCTGGTCCTGAATATAACGAACACAACTAAAAAAATCATCAAATTCGGTGCACACATTAAAACGTAAACACATTATAACACATAAAAAGTTATTGAATGTCAAAAATTTGAGGCTCGATTTTTATTTATATAGATATTATGCAGTATTTTGTGGTTATGGAAATAAATTGAATATTATTTTTGATTTTCGCAGACGGGAGAGCTGACTGACAACGTTGGATCAATAGGTCCAACAACTTTAGCCGACGCGATCCGCGGAAAACTGCGGGTTGAGGACGATGGTGACGATCAGGACATTCTTGGTAAGTTATCATCTGGATTCTCTCGTATCAGTATCAGTGCACGTGACCGGTACAGTGAATATATAATTCCCATGAGTTCAAATGGGACTAGTCCCTCTCAGCCCGGCAAAGCTAGTATTAGGTGGGCCGTCCACTGGAACCGATTTCGTCCGAACTAGCACTGGCCGAAAACTACCGAACTCAACCGAACAATCTCCCAACAAAGAAAGCTATAGATGCTCGTCCATTGTAACAGGTTCATACGTCCGTGCACGGCCGTCTCCGGCCGATCAAGTTTTCGATCCGAATTAAATAATAATAATAATAATAATTCGTTTATTTCACTGCATTTTTAAAATAATTGGTAATACAAATACTAAAAAGAGAAAAGTAGATTGGCAGGGAATTTCCGGCTCTATCCGTCCGAAGTCGAGCTGAGACATCATGATCCTAACCTCAAAACTGTTTCACAGTCTTGTCTGTTTTTGTTTTTTGAACTTGTTCTGTTTTATTAATCTTTTTTTTATTATCTTTGTGAGTAAAACACACAGAAGAATGACTTTCCCTACTAACTAGCTTGCCACGTCACTTTCTGGCAACCAGCCAACTACTGAACTAGACTGACAAAAACGGTTCCAATGGACGTTGTAGGCCGTTTCTTCCTGAATTCAATGATATATATAGTTTGGGGGTTACGATCATAGATGCGGCGGTGGGAGGGGGATAAGTAGCACTGTTACGCTGCGGCGCGGTCCTCCCCCATGATTAATGCGCGTAGTGGCCTGTCTATCGCATCGCTCCTACTATTCTATGCATTCAAATTATGTATTTCAGGAACGCTATCTTATGTATTTTCGGTCGCTGAACACGATTTTTCAACTCTCAAGCCTCAATAATTGATAATTCTCATCATAATATACAAATTGTGGTCAAATTACAAACTTCATCTCATTATCGTAATATATCTCATAATCATAATATATTATGATTACATTGTAATGATAAACCATCTTGTTTCTTGTTAGGAATCCTATTTGTGTTTCTCAGTCGATAAAAAACTAATATCTCATAAAGAGAGAATAATTATTCGATTTAGTTCAATGATCACTTTGGAATTGCGAAAGTCAACTAATGGAGTAAGTTTAACAAATAATATAGGCTACCCAATATAGAGCACCGTGTAACAGGAGTAAAATATTTTCTCAATATAAATTTACAATTGAAGCACGAATATCTTATTTATTCATTTATTTATTCCAAGAAAACATAGGCTCACAGACAAACTCCAGTACGAGCCTTAATGACATAGATGATAGTATAACATTACAATTAACATACAAAAAAGAAAACAAAAAAAAAATAATATCGCACTTCATAAAATCACGATTCAGTATATAAATAATAAGATTAGAAGAGAACGATTTTTTGGTTAGATTCCGGAAAGTTAGTAAAGGGGTATATGATGAAAGATACATATAGAAAGAAGAAACATTTGAAGAAAGAGAGTTAGTAGAGCTCAAAAATAATAATTTATTCATCATTTGAGCAGCATAATCTTCCACAAGATCTCTTGAATGTATTGTAGCGGTCATAGAAGGGATCAAGGAATGGGTTTAGTCTATTGTACAATCTCATTGTTCTATTTAGGTAGGAATTGAAATGGTGAGCGGTTCTGACAAACGGTATTTGAAATAGCATATTAAGTCTTGGTCTTTTGCATGGAACATGAAAATTTAACAAATTGATTAAATCTGGCATGAATATATTATTATTTAGAAATTCATATAATAACATTAATGCTCTAATGGATCTTCTGGTTTTCAATTTTTGGACTTTAAATGTTGACCTAATTCAATCAGTCTAATCAAGTCTAATTAAGGTGTGAGGTGTTTCAATTCAATGAAACAACTACAAAGAAGGACTCATGAACGTTTCAAATATGAGAGATTGTCGAAGTATATTTGAAAGAAGTCAGGAGCTATTTGTGGAGTTTTTTTAGAATCACAATGCAAAATCAATGACTACTTGAAATTTATGACTGATTATTGTAACATAGTTTAAATTATCTTGAATTGTATTCGTGCTCATAAGGAAGGACTCTGGTATTGCACATAGAAACTGTACGAGAAAAGACCCATACTTTTTTCATTCAATCACACAAACCATGTTATGGAGTCTGTGTTAAATCTAGAAAAAAAATACCCACAGAAGTAGAAAATCATTTCCAATAAGGAAACATTAACTTTAGACAGTCAATACATTGGCTCTCTGTCAAAAGGAAATCTTGAAAATTTAATAATGTGACAACCGATCATGCTTTGGAGCAACCCTCATTCGATCATCTAAAACTCATAGGTGAGTGATTGGAATAGCTAGTTCTTCAAAGGCTTTCCTAAAATGGCTGCTACTATATAAATAAATCTTAGTATGTTGACATCATTATAGGATATCACTGGAGATTGTGAAGAAAGACATCGAAGGAAGTAAAACAAGAATAATGAGAGATGAGAATGATTTCCAGGAGCATAACCTTCTCACGAGAACATTACATTTTTCTTCAAGACTGATGGACAACAGAATCTTCGTAATGTTATCAATGGTCTGGAAGCAAGTGAAGAAGTGTGTGATTCTCTTTTGAATGTATAAAGAAATATTTATTCGGTCTTCAACGATTTTTATCTGAACCTAGTTGTGGCAAATTGTACGAGTAAAAGTGTATTCTCACCTATAAAAAGAAACAGAGTTCTGTCATTCTCCACGATGCAATCAAACAAAAAATCCTAGTCTTAGTTCATTCTAGAACAAAAAGATCTGATCTCTGTATTTTTACTAGGTAGCTGTTTAAATATAATTCAGCATTGAGGTTTTAGTGCAGCATGCATTTCTACAATAACCGCAATCTCTGTCAACATCTGATGGATATTTGAAAAAAAAACGCTCAATCTCACTTGGCCCATGAAATAATTAGTGAAACTAGTTGTGGATTTGACTAGATCCTTAAATATCGTTGACAAATTCGCATAATGATGACATGGCTCTCCTTAATTCAACTCCTACTTCACTTTTCAAAACTTTCAATACGCTGCAAGATTATGGAAACTTTGTGATGAGAAGAGTTATGAAAATTCTCAATGAAGATGGAGTGATACAGGTGGACATAGTTTTTCATGTCTATAGTCTAAATTCAAGCAAAGGTAGTGAACATACTAGAAGCAGCAGAGTAAAAGAATCACTCCAATAATATGCTCTCCAAACCATCGAGACTTGATTTCTGAATCTGTGACAGAGATTTATTAATGTAACATGCAAGAATCTATGAAGGAATAATCCATACGTTAGCTACGTGCAGGTATACATCCATTCATTCATTTGTGGATTAATTATAAATCATATAAATATGTTTGGGAAAGATTAACAGGCATGGCCCGAAACTATTCTATTCCCAAATTTTGATACTGAATAACTTGTTACCATTTCAAAACAGTCTGAACGGGAATACCATAATGGATGAATCAATCAAAAGTTAGTGAAATACCATTATAATAAAACTGTTAGAAATAATTTGAATGAATATTTAAATTTTCATTTAATTTTGACTTGTCACATATCTATTATTATATTGGATATACTTTCTCGAAAGTTCACGACAAACTGAAGATTCACGAAAGTTTAACATTTCCATATTAAACATAATTATTATGATAATGAATGGATGATGAATTCAATTTCCACCATAAAGAACTAAGGAATTCCACAAACATTTCTTGGAAATTAACTGACCACTATATCAAGTAAGCGTGGCCAGTGTGTAATTCTAATGTAGCCTGCAGCACATCACAATAAATTAATTTAAAATAAAAGCAATAAAACATAAACACATATAAATACTAACATTTTCTATCTTAATATATTTCTTGAAACTCAAGTTTCGTTTATTTCAAAAATGTAGAGGAACACATTGAAAGCCAGTTATAAGTACATGATATTGAGAAAAAAGTCAAAGCTGTACTATGAATAGTAACTGCAGGACAGGCGATTTTATAAGCGCGCGTTTTTTACAACTTACCCCCCTCCCCCCCAATCTGTCGACCACCCTGGGACGTGACGACATCGAGTTTCATATACACTAAAGACCCCCTAACAATAATCCAAAGTCAAATTCTCTGCCTCTCTCATGTATGCTCAATGTAAGCCAGCGCCTGGACTATCACTGTTACCAACTTCATTTTGATTTTGCTGCACTGTTGCTCCATATAACCTACTAAGTATTATGCGTTGCCATGTTGCAAATCTGGAGTGCAGAAAAGATTTTTTCCTACAGTTACGTTGAAAAGTGGCCATTGCTGCACTGATTACAGAACGCAAAGAATCACTTTTCCGCTCTAGTGCGGGAAAAATTTTTCTGCACTCCAGATTTGCAGATCATATCCTTTTGAGATATGAGCGACTGAAGTTTGAATCTTTGAGACAGAACATTTCAAATTCGGTACGATATAAATCCATGAGATTTAGAGGATGGATTCTTCATGGTATTGTTGATCTAGTAAAACAAAAATTTTCTGAAATATCAATTTTTATGATAGTTATTCAATTTTCTGAAATATCAATTTTTATGATAGTTATTCAATTTACCTATAATAACTCAAATAAAAGTTATTTTTGGTTACTTCTAGTAAATTGAATAACGATCTTAAAAATTGATATTTTCAGAAAAGTTTTGTTTGACTTGATCAACAATACCATGAAGAATTTATCCTCTAAATCTCATGGATTTATTTCTTACCGAATTTGAAATGTTCTGTCCCAAAAAGTTGAACCTTAGGCGCTCATATCTCAAAAAGTAATGGTCAGAAAAAAAATGTTTTCCTGAGAAAACTTTTTCATTTTGATAGCTTGATGATATACAAATCAAAAAACTTTGAAAAATATTGCGAGTAGAAAGTTTATTTTTAGCCTTTGCACAGCCTTAAACGTTTTTTAGACGCCAACTCAATCAGCCAATCGGAGAGCTTCCAGCTTTCAAAAAACTTTGAAAAATATCGCGAGTAAAAAGTTTATTTTTAGCCTTTGCACAGCCTTAAGCTTGGCGACCCATCCGTTTTACCGTCCTCACGCAATGACCTCCATGTTCCGACTATTGCTTGAGCAAAAGACTGATGGTAAACTTGAGTGTATTAGGAGCTGAATAAAAAATTATCATGATTATGATGAGAATACGGCAACCTGTAATACTATTATTATTACAATACTTTTTTCCTATTTATGCAAAAAATAAATAAAAATGCAATGAATAAATAAATTTGAATTTGTTTTTAGATGAGTTGCTCGAGTGGTCCTCCATCGATGATGAGTCCTTTCACGATGCCAGCGCACAAGTACCAATCATCTCATCAGCGCCATTCGCATTCCCATTCCAGGAAGGAAAAGGTACCACATCAATCAATCAATCAATCAATCAATCAATAGATCAATCAATCTCTCTATTCAAGACATATAATCGGTCGACTGAATAAAAACTAGATTTGCTAGCACTTTGACTTGTCTGACGCCGTTGAGGCCAACCAGACGTAATATATATCTATCTATCTATCTATAGTGAGGTCCACGTTATAATGGAAGTGGAGGAAGATAGGAGAACAACGTTGCCAATCCTCAGTCTTGTCTATGCCTTCTATAGACAGTAGCTGATACAGGTTCATTTATGTAACTGTTCATTCTCATTTAAAATAATTAATTATATTTTATTAAGCTAGGAATTATATTTTTCATAATTTCATAATGAATTTTCATAATTAAGATGGAATATTTTTTGAATTGATCATTAATTCTACATTGTTAAAAGATGATCTGGAACAGAGCAAAGCGAGAAATAGATAGCGCTATCAGCTTTGTTGAATGATAGACAAGGATAGCAATACAAATGCTGAATGTACAAAATGTGAATTACATTAAATACATTGTTAAAAGATGATCTGGAACAGAGCAAAGCGAGAAAGAGATAGCGCTATCAGCTTTGTTGAATGATAGACAAGGATATCAATACAAATGCTAAATAAACTCTGCCATTATAACATGGACCCCACTATAGTAACTCATTCTACAGTTTTAAGTGATTAGTGAGTGTAATTTTGTTTTTCAACTTTTTTAACAATCTGAATCCAAAATTTATTGTTTTTCAAGTGTAAATTGGACTTTTGCTACAAAAACTGGACCTGCAAAATTTATTGTTTTTCAAGTGTAAATTGGACTTGAATTCCAAAGTTTATGAAACATAACCTACTTTTTGGACTAGTTTATGAATCGAAATTCGGAGAAGGAACAGTTTTTGGATGTGACGGTTTGCTCCTTCCCCAATCATTTTCATGAATTGTGTTTTGAGTGCCATTGAATGAAAAAATAATGAGTTTAATTATCAAATTTTGTTTGTTTTTCTGTAGGATGTTTTCTCCAACTTCTCATCAGATTCTGGCAACGTTCATGATTTCGCTGAAGGCTCTGAACATCGGATGCATGTGCCTAAGAGTAAATCCATGCCTGATTACACAGATGCATCACAATCAAGTCAGTTCTTCCACATTATTTATCGAAAATTCAATTTATTTTGCAATAAAAATATTTTTAGAAAAATTATATAAATATAAATCATTATACAGAGTGTTTTAAAAAGAACTCCCTAGTTTTAATACGTCATAGAATCTGTAGAAAGTTTTATACTCTATTCTAGTTTGTGGTGTTTGATTCTTCAGCAACTGTCTAAGTTTTGTCCCCCTGCAGTTAGCAGACCTGCTTGACCTTGAGACGGCGCCAGGGAACAGTTCCCTCAGTTGAGTACGGGCTTTCCGGGAAGGTGGATAGGGAGAGCTGGCCCAATTGCTTGGCCACCACGAAGCCCGGACTTAACACCTCTGGACTTTTTCTGTTGGGGACACATAAAAAATGTTGTGTACAGTGAAAAAATCCGAGACATGAACCATTTACGGGAAAGAATCGTCACGGCGGCTGGGACAGTTGCACCTGATATGCTGGTGAATACATGGCGAGAACTTGAATGTCGTCTCGACGTGTGGAGGGCAACAAATGGATCCCATGCTGAAGTGTACTGATGTGGAACAAAACTTGAAGGTTCTCTCTTTCATTGTATGTACTTGTTGATGTAGTTTTCCATTAATTTACACATTAAATTTATACTTAAAACTAGGGAGTTCTTTTTCAAACACACTGTATAACTAGATAATAATAGCTTATAATATGGTTAAAAATAATATTTTGTGACAAAATATTTCAAAAAGGGTACTGAGATTTTTATTTTTCTTTATATTTAAAAATAAGGCTACAGTATCAAAGTCGACAGAAGAAATATCATTTCAATTTCAAATCATTATCCCAAAAGGCTGGCATAGTGGAAGGGTTTTATTTAGTTTTGTTCCCAGTTAATCAAGTTGTAGGCCTACCTTTTTTGACCATTTCTTGAGATGCTGAAATAAATGGGAAGTTGAACCATTCAGTTCGTTGAATTTCACGGTATCAAGTTTTCATTGCAGGCTGATATACATTTAACTTCACCGTTGCAAACTAGTTGGAGATTAGTGAGAACTTAGTTGTAGGTTAAAGGGAAAGGTTTAAAATTATTATACATATAATTGACCGAGCGAAGTGAGGTCTAAGATTCAAGTCGACGGTTTGGCATTTCTCTTAATGTTTAAATGTTTATATGTTGCGCATTTACGGCGAAACGCGGTAATAGATTTTCATGAAATTTGACAGGTATGTTCCTTTTTTAATTGCGCGTCGACGTTTAAACAAGGTTTTTGGAAATTTTGCATTTCAAGGATAATATACAAGGAAAAAGGAGCCTCCTTCATACGCCAATATTAGAGTAAAAAGCAGACTATAGAATATTATTCATCATAAATCAGCTGACAAGTGATTACACAGATGTGTGGAGAAGCCAATCTATTGCTTTATTTCCATAAGGTCTATAGTTTCAATCAGGCACTTGTGGATGAGAATACTGTGTGAGGTCTACTGTTCACAGAACTACTAGTAATAATGTCTACTATTTCTTCTATTAATAAAATCAATATAAACATTTTGTAGTACCCTTTATTTTTTAAAAAACTTATAAAAAAAATAAAGGGTACTACACGATTTTCATATTATTTTTATTAATTTGTTGAAAAGTAGCCCATGTGAGTCAAGTGTTTTTATTTCTTCTTTGTTTGGTTTTGAAGCTCTCTTGGTTTTTAAAATCTTCTTTGTGAAAATATTCTAGGACTGGAAGTTTTGTGAAGTGAATCACTACAAGACTACACCTATTTTGGACTATTATCTAAATTTAGGAGAGGAATAGCACACGGTTACCTTATTTTACCTCTACCTATCGTCTCTATCATTATTTTCAAGTTGTAATTATTGTAAGAATGAATGAATTGGTATCTAGTGTGATAATTTGTTTTGTGAGGCAATAAAATTTGATTTATTGATTTGTTGTTGTAGGTCACAGACAGAGCGGTTTTAGGGATTGGAGTGGCAGTGGTAGTGGAAGTGGAGGGGGAAGCAGGAGGTGGAGCAGTAAAAAGACTGAGCTGACCGACAGTGGAGTCAGTGTTGTATCTGATACACCATCCCTGGCCCACACCAACAAAGACAGGTATATAGCAACTGCAAGCAGCTGTAGTGTTATAATGGGGCCTGGTGCTCTCACCTATTGTACCCTTTCAATCAATCAATTTATTCTTAGCATGTACATTTTTTACAATGTTTGGCAGTTCGCCATATTTAAAAAATAATAACAATAAACACAATAAATTATGTTATAATAGCGTATTATAATTTCATATCCTACTCCCACTGGCGAACAAGAGTCATCTTATGCCAGTGGTTTTTTTTTTACTTACCGTTTATTATTATTACACTTTGGTTGGATTCTATTGTCATGTTGAGCTTTGTTTGATTTATGTATATGTATTTATGAGTGTGGAATAAATAAATTTGAATTGAAAAAAAAAAATTGAAAATAAATTGTCCATTGATGTAAAAAACAACAAAAACACAACAAGAACAACAAGTCAATCAATCAATTAGTTAAAAACGATCATTATTAAATGCAAATTCAAGTGAAATGCTGTAAATTTACATATGTAAATTAATTAAAAATAAGTATCATTAAAAGAAAGTCCAAAACAAATGCTGTAAATTTCTATCTAAAAAATTAGTCAGATTTAGTTGGATTGACAGATATGGCAGAACCCCCCAAGAACTCTTCCAAACTATATATTTTTTTGTTTATTAGCCCGTTTCCCAGGCAATTCTTGAATTCCCTTTTATTCTTCAAATTGGTGATTTCTGTAGGGAGAGCATTTAAAATCTTTTTTTTTCATATACTGAAGGCTTGTCTCAAAGAATGTAGCTCCATGGGCCTGAATTCTCAATTCTCTATTATTTCTAGTAGCCTATTGTATCTGTGATTGCAATATATGATGGTATAATATATGATAATTATAATATGATATAATATATAATAAATGCCCAGTGAGCCAGGACTCTCGCAATTTGAATCCATACATTGCACATTCATGAATATAGAGGCTAGGAAGAGTAAGCATTTTTTAATAATATGATAAATAAATAGATATGTTATGACAATACATAAATATGTTAATATTATTCGAAATGTTCTGATAATAATTTTAGATTTTAAAAACAAATAAAGAAAAGTAGAAATACTTGCACATCTGAAATTCTATACAATATGAATGTTATTAATACTCTTCTATTCATGTTATTGGGGTTTAAAATCTTGAAATCCCAATTTAGAAATATCCATTACTACACTTCGGCCTATTTTTATTGAATAAATTGAAATTGTTTTCATATTTTTATATTTTAAAAGGTTCATTATATTTCATAATTGCTCCGAATAACTCAATCAATTAATAGTATTAATAGGCCTGAGGTAAGACATGTGGTGGTGAGGAATATGCAGGAAAATTTGGCAATATATATATATATATAATATATATATATATATAATATATATATATATATATATATATATATTTATTATTGATCAACTCACCGCTATATATAGTCCTCATAAAACCGGTCGACACGATACGTCAACGACATATTTATGTGTTATCTCTCCTTCACATGATATGAAGCACATTCAGTTCTCAGCACATCATCATACGGCACGACCCGACACATACACGACAAAAACTGAAGCTTTTTTCTTCACCGCACTTCCGAGATGTGACGTCACACTCAATTGCCAAATCAAGGAAGGGAATAGGATATAGGTGGTGAATAGAATTTGATATTTTATTTTATTTCGAATTACTTCAATTTTTTAATATTTTGGAAAATATTATCATCTGTAGAATATTTTTGTTCTTGGCCGATCAATCTATCAGCTGTATGGAAGGAGCGCTCTCTGTTATCGGCAATAGGAGATAATGAACTCAGAGATTGGCGCCTATTTTCAAAATTCTTTTGATTTAGGCTGTTTTTTTATTTTTATTAGAAAATATGCCGTGACAATGTGTATACATAAAAGAGTATACCTGTATAGAGAGAAATAAATATTTGGCAATGCACAAATACTCAAAACGTAACAATTCACTATGAATTAGACTCCACATTACCACAATCACGATTCAGATCAATAGCTTCACCGGGTCCTGAATCCGATAGGACTGAGCGACCGTAAGATGTCAGTGACAGTACTCGGGTCTGAGATTTTCTGGGTGAAGAAGGAATAGAATAAAAATATATTTTCCTCCACCTACTGTCTAAAGTACTTACTTTACTCCCTGAAACCTAATACTAAAGTGTCACTTTTTCACTCTCGGTAGTAAAAAACAGAAAAACTCCCTAGGGAGTAAAAGTGACTCCATTTAAATAACAAGGGGAGCATCTCTATTTTGAAACTTACATTGTAATAAATTAGAAGGTCTAAGCTCAGATGAGAAAGCATAATAGAGGTGTCTGTCATTGAGTCAACTAAATTCAATACCACAACCAGAAATTTGATTAACTCATGAAATATATGTTTGTATGATAATTATTATATTCTTAATATTAGTAGACGATAAAAATTTATACAATTTAAAAAATATTTTATTCTATTCAAAATACCAGCGAACAAATATTTTTGATCTGCAATTCAAATCTGAACCGCGTGATCTGGAGTCAGCCATTTTTGGTAGCTGCTCAGCTGATATAATTGTTACAACTTTTGCCGATAGATAGCGCAATCGGCAGTGCCAATCAGACGACCGGTTTTTAGGTTTTAGATTTAGGTTATGTTGTTAGGAATCATTGTCACCAATACGTAAGTTATTAGAATGATTTTATTTGCAGTTTCTATAAAGAAATGTAGATGGAGGAAAAATGTTGTGTACATCACGAGCGAAAAATACTTTTTGTCCCTCAGGATAATTGCTGCCCTCGGCTTCGCCTCGGGCTTCAAACTTTTTCCCACAGGGAGAAAAAGTCGTATTTTTCACTGTAGATATACAAATAACTATTATTGTTGTCCATTATCCATTGTCAATTGTCCATTATTGTTGTTAGGTACTGTTCATTTTTCACTTTTACTGTACTTTTTTTACACAGAAATAAGGTCGAATTTATTATTGAGTTGACAAAATTTTGGCTTGAAATTTTGAACTTATGGGTAACCGTCCACTGGAACCGTATTCAACCGATCCGTTCGGCCGTTGGATCGGATGAATCTGCCGGCCGTTAATTCGGCCGAATATGGTCGTCCATTGGAACCGTTTACATCAGTCTAGTTCAGTAGTTGGCTGGTTGCCAATTATTGAATTACTACTTTCACAGCCGCCAAAATTTCCATGAACAATGATTATATTGAGATTTTGAGAATTGGATAAACAAGTATCCACTAAATTAGTTATTCATTACAATAATCTTATCTTTAGATCCTTTTTGTCCACAGGTTCCTTTGAACATCACGACGATGATATCTTTTGTCTCGCATATCCCACAATGGAACATGCTCTTGAACCAAACTTATCAACTTTTCATTGTCCATAGTTACAACTATACAAGGTGCGGCAGTCAATCGGGCGATTTTAAAAGCGTTATCAAGAGTGAATGATTCGATTTATTGACATGAAACATACAAAAACACAGAGTACAGATAGTAGCATTTACTTTACAAACTCAAAAAACTAAAAAAAATAGAAAAGAAAAGTCTTATTTTCGAAAAATAACATCTGTCAGATGTCCACCATTCCTATGTATGCACTCAGTAAGTCTTCTGCTAACATCGCTCATTACTCTAACTACCGCTATGTTCTCTGGTGTACGCACTTTTTTTGCTCTACCACCTCTCTTCTTCACTGTAGAACCAGTTGCCTCAAAGTTACGAACCCAGGTCTTTATGGCACTGGCTGATGGAACAGCATTATTACGATGAATCTCGAACTCTATTCTAAATTCACGCTGAGCGATCACATAGCTGTCCCCGTTTTTATAAAATGCTTTTACGGCATAAGCACGCTGTGCTCCTGTCCACTGCTCCATTGCTACTAAAATGCTTTAAAGTTTTCTACACGATGGGCGTAGCATCGTTCTCCCCACTCCAGCCAAACGAACACAAGCGCTGTTGCAAAATCGCCCGATTGACTGCCGCAACTTGTATAAAACAGAACAACTTCAAAAAACAAAAAAAAAAACAAACAAGACCGTGAAACAATTTTAGGTTAGGAGCACTTTGTTGTCTCAGCTCGACTTTGGCCGGATAGAGCCGGAAAATCCCATTCAATTCGGATCGAAAAATTGATCGGCCGTGTACGGCCGTATGAACCTGTTGCAATGGACGAACATCTATAGCTTTCTTTGTTGATCTTTCGATGACGTTCGGTAGTTCTAGTGGACAGCCCACCTAAACGGACTATACCATGGAGTATCTTTTAATACTATCTTTTCTCTAAAAGAAGAAAAATAATTTCAATTTATTTTGCAGACGCGTACTGTCGTGGCTGATGGAAAGCGACAAGCAGCACATGGTTGGAGGCGGCGGAAACGGAGGCGGTAGCGGAGGCGGCGACCGTGACTCTGTAGCCTCCTCGTCATCCCGCTCCCACCGCTCCTCCGACCACCACCACCACCTTCCGCTGCCGCGTCCCGCCCCCTCGGCTGGAGGCGGCAGCTCGAGAGGGGCCGGAGGCAGTGGAGGCTCGAGAGGCGGTGGAGGCGGTAGTTTGGGGGCGGCAGCGATGCCAGCTCAGCCGTTTGTGGCCGATCCGAGTATGCCGCCGCTGCCTTCGCCGCACACCCCCGACCAGCTGGAGGAGGCCAGGAGGCGGTTGATGGAGGATGAGGGACGGTGTAAGCAGACGAGGCCTAGGTCAGTCAAAAGGAGAATTTGATGATAATATTGTTTGATTTCCTACAAAACAAATACATGCACAAAGTAGTAAATATAATGTCAGAAAAAATTGGTTGAAATAGTATATTTCGCACCTAGGGCCGAAAATGAGACTTTTCCGGCTCGAAATCGGTTTTCAAGTCCGAGGCCGTAGGCCGAGGACTAGAAAAGATTGAGAGCCGGAAAAACATTTTTGCCCATGGTGAGAACGTTATTTTTCGCCACACAGAAAAATAAACAATGATTATATTGAGATTTTGAGAATTGGATAAACAAGTATCCACTAAATTAGTTATTCATTACAATAATCTTATCTTTAGATCCTTTTTGTCCACAGGTTCCTTTGAACATCACGACGATGATATCTTTTGTCTCGCATATCCCACAATGGAACATGCTCTTGAACCAAACTTATCAACTTTTCATTGTCCATAGTTACAACTATACAAGGTGCGGCAGTCAATCGGGCGATTTTAAAAGCGTTATCAAGAGTGAATGATTCGATTTATTGACATGAAACATACAAAAACAGAGTACAGATAGTAGCATTTACTTTACAAACTCAAAAAACTAAAAAAATAGAAAAGAAAAGTCTTATTTTCGAAAAATAACATCTGTCAGATGTCCACCATTCCTATGTATGCACTCAGTAAGTCTTCTGCTAACATCGCTCATTACTCTAACTACCGCTATGTTCTCTGGTGTACGCACTTTTTTGCTCTACCACCTCTCTTCTTCACTGTAGAACCAGTTGCCTCAAAGTTACGAACCCAGGTCTTTATGGCACTGGCTGATGGAACAGCATTATTACGATGAATCTCGAACTCTATTCTAAATTCACGCTGAGCGATCACATAGCTGTCCCCGTTTTTATAAAATGCTTTTACGGCATAAGCACGCTGTGCTCCTGTCCACTGCTCCATTGCTACTAAAATGCTTTAAAGTTTTCTACACGATGGGCGTAGCATCGTTCTCCCCACTCCAGCCAAACGAACACAAGCGCTGTTGCAAAATCGCCCGATTGACTGCCGCAACTTGTATAAAACAGAACAACTTCAAAAAACAAAAAAAAAAACAAACAAGACCGTGAAACAATTTTAGGTTAGGAGCACTTTGTTGTCTCAGCTCGACTTTGGCCGGATAGAGCCGGAAAATCCCATTCAATTCGGATCGAAAAATTGATCGGCCGTGTACGGCCGTATGAACCTGTTGCAATGGACGAACATCTATAGCTTTCTTTGTTGATCTTTCGATGACGTTCGGTAGTTCTAGTGGACAGCCCACCTAAACGGACTATACCATGGAGTATCTTTTAATACTATCTTTTCTCTAAAAGAAGAAAAATAATTTCAATTTATTTTGCAGACGCGTACTGTCGTGGCTGATGGAAAGCGACAAGCAGCACATGGTTGGAGGCGGCGGAAACGGAGGCGGTAGCGGAGGCGGCGACCGTGACTCTGTAGCCTCCTCGTCATCCCGCTCCCACCGCTCCTCCGACCACCACCACCACCTTCCGCTGCCGCGTCCCGCCCCCTCGGCTGGAGGCGGCAGCTCGAGAGGGGCCGGAGGCAGTGGAGGCTCGAGAGGCGGTGGAGGCGGTAGTTTGGGGGCGGCAGCGATGCCAGCTCAGCCGTTTGTGGCCGATCCGAGTATGCCGCCGCTGCCTTCGCCGCACACCCCCGACCAGCTGGAGGAGGCCAGGAGGCGGTTGATGGAGGATGAGGGACGGTGTAAGCAGACGAGGCCTAGGTCAGTCAAAAGGAGAATTTGATGATAATATTGTTTGATTTCCTACAAAACAAATACATGCACAAAGTAGTAAATATAATGTCAGAAAAAATTGGTTGAAATAGTATATTTCGCACCTAGGGCCGAAAATGAGACTTTTCCGGCTCGAAATCGGTTTTCAAGTCCGAGGCCGTAGGCCGAGGACTAGAAAAGATTGAGAGCCGGAAAAACATTTTTGCCCATGGTGAGAACGTTATTTTTCGCCACACAGAAAAATAAACAATATAAATATGAGAATAATTTTTTATTAGGCACTTCCGAAAGCAAAACAGGAAGGTCATAGCTCTAGCAAATCTGAGGTAATCTGAAAATCAGGAAATTGTCCAAGTATTTTTATTTTTTATTCTGATTTGTCTAAATAACCTTGAAGATTATGTTCAATTGTGTAAGAGGTTGAGTTTATACTTTTTATTCTTCCAAATGACAATAAGATGATATTATTATAAATGTTTTAATTCTTGAATAATAAACGCAAATAATGAAAAGTTTTTTGATCAGCTGTTTTAGCACACTTGAAATTTGGCCAATCTGAATGTCAACGTCAACAATGCTTGTCTTTGACTTCGGAAGTTTAGGTTAGAAGTTCCATCCTACTCTGAAAATCGAATTTGAATAGTTTATAATATATATCTTATCTGTATTTTATTCATCCAAATAAAATGATAGTATCTTATTGCAGAATACTTATTCAATTCTAGAAGCATAAACTGATTCCGTTTCATAAACCATTTTGTAAACACGTTCACATCAAATCAGAATCAGCTGACTTCAAGGTTATTTTACAGCCCTAGGGCCGTAAAACTTTTACCGGCCTGGTCAGAAAACAATCATTTTCGGCCACCATATGACGCACGAAAACCAGCTCATTACATCCAAGTGGGGCGAAATAGTATATTTCGCACCTAGGGCCGAAAATGAGACTTTTCTGGCTCGAAATCGGTTTTCAAGTCCGAGGCCGTAGGCCGAGGACTAGAAAAGATTGAGAGCCGGAAAAACATTTTCGCCCATGGTGAGAACGTTATTTTTCGCCACACAGAAGAATAAACAATATATATATATGAGAATAATTGTCTATTATAAGCACTTTCGAAAGCAAAAGTGGAAGGTCATAGCTCTAGCAAATCTGAGGTAATCTGAATATCAGGAAATTGTCCAAGTATTTTTATTTTTTATTCTGATTTGTCTAAATAACCTAAAAGATTATGGATTATGTTCAATTATGTAAGAGGTTGAGTTTATAATTTTTATTCTTCCAAATGACAATAAGATGATATTATTATAAATGTTTTAATTATTGACTGATAAACACAAATAATAAAAAGTTTTTGATCAGCTGTTTTAGCACACTTGAAATTTGGCCAATCTGAATGTCAACGGAAGTTTAGGTTAGAAGTTCTATCCTACTCTGAAAATCGAATTATTTGAATAGTTTGAATATATATCTTATCTGTATTTTATTCATCCAAATAAAATGATAGTATATTATTGCAGAATACTTTATTGAATTCTAGAAGCATAAAATGATTCCGTTTATCCACCATGTTCCGTGATAAACGCAGTAGCCTACTAGGAGGTTTGAGGTTAGATTCTATTATACTCTGAAAATTAAATTTGAATAGTTTATAATATCTCATTTGTATTTCATTCATCCAAATAAAATGATAGTATCTTATTGCAAAATACTTTATTCAATTCTAGAAGCATAAACTGATTCCGTTTCATAAACTATTTTGTAAACACGTTCACAACAAATCAGAATCAGCTGATTTCAAGGTTATTTTACAGCCCTAGGGCCGTAAAAATTTTACCGGCCTGGTCAGAAAACAATCACTTTCGGCCTCCATATGACGCACGTAAACCAGCTCATTACATCCAAGTGGGGCGAAAAATAATTTCTTGGTACCCTTTTTTACAAAAAACTTTTTCATATAATATACAATAACAAAAAACAAATATAACACCTTATAAGAAAGAAAAATCCATTTAATTTTATTGTATTCAATAATGACATAGACCTGTTACTTAGCATACCACTTCAAGAAAAAATTGAGTCGAATCACACACGATCTTCGTGGCAGTTGACATGGCTTCTGCGCAAAATAACCATGTATGGATAGCTCACATCCAGTTTGTCAATTGTTCTGTGCGCTGTCTGGTACATTGAACCGTCTTGCTAAAATCTTCCAGTTCAGGCCAAAAGAAGTAGAATTTCATTTGCCAAGCTCAAGTCAGTGAGGCCGAGGATCTTGCATATTCCTATTTTTTTTTTTAACATCTTTATTGCCCATAAAAACAAAATACAAAATAAAAAACTTACAAAAGAAATATTCTAGATTATATTAATATATTATGCTATTTTACATATAAATTAAAATTACATGGCACCACCCAGCAAGGGCAAAACCCTGACCGCTGAGTGAGAGTATCAGCTGTTAGACAATATAAAAAATTTATTTACTAATAATCAAAGCTACAAAAAAA
Source organism: Nilaparvata lugens (assembly GCF_014356525.2). Lineage (NCBI taxonomy): Eukaryota > Metazoa > Arthropoda > Insecta > Hemiptera > Delphacidae > Nilaparvata > Nilaparvata lugens. The sequence goes on from NC_052511.1 coordinate 3,925,191, forward strand.
TCGAAGTTAACAATAAATTACTAGTCTAGTAATTATAATATTTGACTGATGTCGAAGAAAAAATTTTGTATCACCCACTTATTTATCTGTTCCATCCTCTGTCTACCCCTATTAGAAAGATATTCTGACAATGCATTTGGCATTATATTTATTATTTTTGAGCTAAGATACCCCAATTGTCTTCTCACTATTGTCAAATCTGAATAGTTAATATTATAAATGTTATGAGATGTAACTCTCAGGTTATACATAGAAACGTTATTATTCACTGTAAATTCCTCCTTCCTCATCCATGCATAATAGAGAAGTTTCTTTATATAAATTTGACGTACTGTCATCACTTTAAATTCGGCAAATGTTTCACTACTAGAAAAAGCCCTTGGCTTATTAAGAATTGCTTTTATTATCATTTTTTGAAATGTAAAAATTTTATTCATGAAAACATCATACGCTCCTCCCCATACCACTAACCCATATTGCAGCACCGATTGAACATAGGCAAAGTAAAGGACCCTAAGTAATTTAATGTCTAATATTTTACGGACTTTATAAAAGATAAAGGAAATAAATTTCCTTAAGGACGGCATTAAGCCTATTATTTTAAAATTTATGCGTCGAGAAGATAAGGTGACATGGCTGTCTGAATTCAAGAAGAAGGCACTTGAAGACAAAAGTGAGCCTGGCATATCGACAAGGACTGTATCTCGCTTTCTTCCGGTTGGTAGGATATCGGCGTACCAACACTTGTCCCCGGCGGTGTCCATGCTGCTCAAAGACACGAAGAAGTTGGCTGAAGAGAAAAACTACCGCTACGTATGGTCTAGAGATGGAAAAATTTTTGTCAGGAAGACTGAAACCAGTCCGGCTTTGCTGATTAGATCGAAGGATGATTACAACAAGCTGTAAATTAGTTTCTATTTGGTTATTGTTTTTTTTCTCTCTAATTTATTATGGAGAACTGCCAAGTAAGAGACTTATTGGAGGAACTTTATGACAATAATAATTGTAAAACTTCGAAGCTACAAGATTCTAATCATGTTAATTTTTTCTTTTCGGACAATTCTGTTTTAAAAATTTTTCATTTGAACATTAGAAGTGTCAGACGGAATTTTGATGAATTATGTGTGCTTCTTACTAGTTTAAATGTAAATTTTGATATTATAATACTCACTGAAACCTGGTTGTCTCATGATGACGGGTTTGATCTACCCAATTACAATAAATACATAAAACCAACAAAATATAATAAATGCGATGGAATTATTGTGTATATTAAGCATGGTATTAAGTTTGAAATATTGAATGTCGATATTCAACAAACAAATGTTATTAATTTTATTATTGATTTTCAACAAAACCAGTTTTACTTCACTGCCCTTTATCGATCACCGTCAGATACGAATGTTTTTGAATTCATAGATAACCTTGAAATGTTTTTAGAGGAGACTAAATGCTTCTCAAATCGAGTCCTGATTGGTGATACGAATATTGATATCTCGGAAAATCGTTTAGGTCTAGCTGGGCATAGGTATATGGATGTATTGAATGAATATGGGTTTATAAGTTATCTTTATGGAGGTACTAGAATCGGTGACGTATCTGAAACATGTATTGACCATTTTTTTCTAAAAAGTCGGTATTTTAGGCTTAATCCAGCTATTTTTAATTGTTCGATTACTGACCATGAAGCAATAATGGGTACTATTAGTGAGACTAAGAATCAAATATGTGAAAATAAAAATACTGCTGTTGATGATCTACAAATCATACAAGAAAAAATTGATTTAAATAATTTTAAGATTAGAATTGAAAACGAATCATGGGGGGAAACTATGTCAGAAAACAGTGCTAAAAAAGCCTTTACAATTTTCTTTGATACTATCATAAAACATTTTACATTATCAAAAAAAGTTTGTCATAGGGTTAGCAGTAGACAAACCCGACTTAAACCCTGGATCACATCAAGTTTAGTTAGATCTATAAGAACAAGGAACAAAATGACTAAAAAAGCTAGAAGACAGCCGTTCAATGATGCACTTGCCAACAAATTAAAAAATTATAATACTATTTTAAAGAGGATTTTGCGCGTGGTAAAGGAGACTTATTTCAAAAACAAATTTATTAACTGCAAACATAATATCAAGAAGACCTGGGAAACAATAAATGAAGCAACGGATTCTACTAAACAAAAGAAAAATATATCTTCTGATATACAAGGCATTGATAAACGAGTAATAAAGTCAGACAAAAAGAAAGAGATAGCAGATGAATTCAATAAATATTTCACTACAATCGGTAAAGAGATTACAAATAGGAATCTAAAGAACTTAAATCAAGACAAAACATACAGGTATAGAGTAATTCCAGGAAATTGTAATTCATTCTTTTTTACACCAGTCTCAGAAGAAGAAGTTATTAATACTATTTTTAGTCTGAAAAGAAGGGTAACTCCTGGCCCTGATGGAGTATATGCAAATTGCCTCATTGAAAATGCATATAATATTTCTAAACCTCTTGAGCATATAATTAATCTATGTTTTCAACAGGGCTACTTCCCTGACGAAATGAAACGGGCTATAGTCATTCCATTACATAAAGGAAAGGAGAAATCCAGTTTGAATAATTATCGTCCTATTTCCCTCTTATCTAGTATTAGTAAAATTATAGAAAAATGTGTAAAGTCGAGACTAATATCCTACTTAAATAAATATAAAATCTTAAATAGTTCGCAATTGGGTTTTCAGAGTGGCCTTAATACTTCTGATGCAATATTTAGAGTGAGTAGAGAAGTTATAAATCATTTAGATAGAGGAAAAAAGTGCTTGGGAATCTTCCTGGACTTCCAAAAGGCTTTCGACACAGTGGACCATGAACTCTTGCTAAATAAAATGGAAATTATCGGTTTTAGAGGCATAGTTTTGAAATTTTTTAGGTCATACTTAAACTTAAGGTCACAAGCCGTAAAAATTGATGATACAATTAGCAACGATAGGAGAGTTGAAGCTGGGATTCCACAAGGAACAGTGCTTGGCCCAATTCTATTCCTAATTTATATTAATGATTTATTAAATATTGATCTAGACTGTGGCTCTCTCTACTCTTTTGCGGATGACACTGTAGCTCTGTTTCATGGAAATTCATGGATGGAAGCATTTAAGAAAGCAAATAGTGGTATAGCAAAGATAAAAAATTGGTGTGACCACAATAAATTATGTATAAATAAAGATAAAACTGTGGTTCTACCCTTTTACCTCACAATGGCTGGTAAGCCCTCTGAGGAGTACCAACTTAAAATAATTATTCATAAACCTGACTGTAATCAGTCTTATTGCCAGTGTGTTTCTCTCTTTATTCATGATTCTGTAAAATACCTAGGCATCATGATAGATTCTCGACTAAGGTGGGAGCCACATATTTCTTATGTTTGTAATAGATTAAGGAAAACATTTTATAAGTTTGTTCAATTGAGAAATATTCTTCCATTGTACCAGTTGAGGATGGTATTCCTTGCCCTAATCTCTTCTGTAATTGAATACGGCATTGTTGGATGGGGAGGTTGTGGATCTTCCATCTTACAACCCCTTATTTTGCAATATAAGAAAATTGTAAAAATATGTCTGAATAGACCAGTTAGATATCCCACTAACCTAATCTATAAAGAATTCAAAGTTCTAAGCCTTGAGGATTTATATAAATTTAACTTATTAAAATATGTATTTGAACGACCATTAGATTTTCCAGTGACTCCTGAACATGGATATACAACTCGTGGTCAAGCCAGAGAGAAACTGTATGAGCCGAGATGTGTAACTGCATCTGCGGCTGGTCATGCAGCCTTTCAGGGTCCTCGTTTATTTAATGTTTTACCTTTCGATATTTCTAGAGAGTCCTCCTTATCGATTTTCTGTAGAAGGTTAAGATTGTATTTATCGGCTTCATAAATTGTTTCGTTTCATTTTTTTTTCATTGAAATATATTTAACTTTCTTCTGTAAGCTAGGCTATATAAACTAAGCATTGTAATCAATTTGTTTATTTTTGTGGAAGATGTGTATTTTTGTTTAGATTGCTTTAATGGCATAAGATAATACTATTTATGTAAGTAGCTCTATATAGTACTTGAAGCAGCTGAATCGTTTTTCTTATATATTTTCTGTAATTCATAAGACGAACCACTCCTCGACGCAGGCCTAGCCTAATGAGGAGTGCACTTGATATTTTTCATGTTTTATGCTTTGTAAAATTGTACAATGAAGTGAATAAAAGTTATTATTATTATTATTATTATTTTAAGCGTTTACAAATATATTCTATATGAGGCTCCCACTTAAGGTTACAATCAACCATGATGCCCAGATACTTTATAGATTTTTCATTTTTTAGTTTAGGGCATGCACAATCCTTCCATTTTTCAAAATCACAATTTGTATGTATTTTTAAATTCATAGCATCATTTGGTTGACCAACTATTGTAGGAGAAAATGTAATATATTTAGTTTTTGATGTATTTATACTCAATGTATTAATATCAAGCCATTGTTTAACCATGGATATTACTCTTTCTGCTCTCGAGTACGTCTCTAACCATGAGCGGCTACAATACAGCTACAATAGCTATTTACAGCTACAATATTCTTAGCGATCAAACGGGTATTGTTAGAACATTACTGAACCAGTTCCCTCAAATTTATCCACACATTGCAATGAGTCCTCTCAGTAGGATGATTATTTCATCTGCAAAGATCTTGAAGCATCCCTTGCACAGAAAAAATATGTTTTTTGATGAAACAATTTCATTATTTGTACCAGTTATTGGACGCTATACTTTTTGGAAAGACTTACTTTGCTGAATAGATGAGATCTAATTTGACACTTTTAGATTCAGATATACGGCTGTAATCAAATGTCAAAGTTGAAAAACTCCTAATGATTAACTCCATAATAATTGTTTGCAATTTAACTGATTATTGTCTCAATTTGTTTTAGGTTTGCGAACAAAAGCATGGACCCCATGGCCTCTCACTCGCACTCTAGCGGCTCCACCCTGCGACGCAGCGGTGGGGGCAGTGGAGGTGGAAGCGGAGGCGGCATGAGGCGGAACGGCGGAAGCGGAGGGGCGGAACCGCTCCCGGTGCCCGACACCGCCTGCACTGTGGTCGTGTTCAGTTTTTGCGACGAACAGTTTCCCTACCGCACAAAGATACCCGGACATCATGTCACGCTCAGACAGTTCAAGGAGTATTTGCCCAAGAAAGGATTGTACAGGTAAATTCACCGAAATTAGAATAGAATACGTTAATCCACCAATAAATACAATTTAATGTACTTTAGTATGGGAAGACTGGAGTCGCCGTCTCTTCTCGACTTGAGTCGCGTAAGTGTGAGTTGAGCCTGCATCTTGTACACGTGTAAAATAGATATCTTCTTCTTCTTTGGCTGTGCCTTATCCCATTTAAATGGGGTCGGCATTCCTTTCTCTTAGTCTGCCTCTCCACAAAGCCCTATCCAATGCTTGCTCTCTCCTCCAACCACTCTCCCGCAAGTCGGCCGCTATTCTATCTGCCCACCTCATCCTAGGTCTACCTCGTCCTCTCACACCATCCAAAACCAAATCCTGCACTCTTCGTCCAACATAATCCTCCTCCCGTCGCTGCACATGCCCAAACCACCTCATCCTTGTCTCCTGCATTTTCTTTCCTAGTGGTCCAACTATTACAGTGCCTCTAATCAATTCATTTCTTATTTTATCTCTTCTTGTAACCCCACACATCCATCTTAACATTCTCATCTCAGTCACTTCCATCTTTCGTTCCTGTTTCTTTGAAATTGGCCATGTTTCTGTTCCATACAGCAATTAAATATCTGTATTCCATTCCACGCAATTAAATTTCTCACTGTCTTCTAGCAATATTGTAATTATCTCTTCTGTAGATTGTTCATTCAAAAATTCAATTCTTTATTTTAAAAAAATGAAAAATAAATAAACAATCAAATGCATTCAAAAAATCAAATACAATATTGTTTCCTAATTTCTAATATGTGTTCCCTATAGGTTACCCTGTGTGGGGACACTTGAATAAATATAATAAAATATTTATATACAAATTTAAATATTATATCATGAAGAACATTATAATTGAATATGGTATTATATTAAAATAAATCAATATGTCAATATTTATAATCATTCTTGCACACATTCATACGCACACACATTCACATATGCGCACACATTCATACGCACACACATTCACACACGCACACACACACACACACACACACACACACACACACACACACACACACACACACACACACACACACACACACACACACACACACACACACACACTTACATACACTTACATACACTTACACAAAACTTAAAACTATTTAAGCTGTTTTTTTCATATTTAGTTCAATTTTATTCATAGTTAACGTTTCGTTTTTTTTTCAAAGTGCTGATGTAATTAGACCATAAATGAATGCGTTTTGAAGAAAGAGACAGTGATTGAAATTTGATACTGTCTTACTGTTTACGCATACCGGACAGGATTTGTGAGTTCAATGATCTTTGATTGTTGCAGTGTTCATGTCGTGTAATATGTAAATTATACTAAATTTAGACCTATATTAATTTAGTAAAAAAATCATTCGGGTTGTCTAGTTGTAAAATGAATTTCTTGATTTCTTTTCTAAATAACTGACGTGACGTTATTTTCCTTGTTGTTACTGGAAGTGAATTGAATATTTTTATAGCTATGTATTAGAAGTGTCGTCTGGAATGTTCTAATCTTGGTTTTGGGAGGTTAATGTCCTGTGAATTCCTGAGGTTTATTCTTTCTCTCATCTATTGAATATCGAAATTATTTTCAGCTAAATCCAGCAATGCTTTGAATATAAAAGAATGTCTCACTGATAATATTGATAGTTCTCTAAAGAGCATCATTGAACTATATATTGTTTAGGTTTATTACAAATTATTTTTAATATATGTTTCTGACCAGTAATCACAGGTTTAATATGAACATTGTATGCACTCCCATAGCATATTATTCCATAATTTATTCTAGAACCAGTAATTGTTCATTATCTAAGTGTTGAATAATTGAAATGATATTTTTCCGCACAGGTATTTCTTCAAAACGGAGTGCGAAGACCTTGACATGAAGGTGATCCAGGAGGAGATAGTTGATGACAACGAGGTGCTTCCGCTGTGGGAGGGGAAGGTGATGGCCCAGGTGAAGCCAGTCGAGTAATAGTGTGAAGCCAGCCCATCTGACACGTTTTAGTGTGAGTTTCCTGCCAGCATGTAGTCTTATTTATTTAAAACGCCAACTGTAGCAAATACAGTCGAGATAGGCCGTCGAATACAGCTGGATTCCCACATAGATACAGCCCGGGTCCCGTAACTTTGCCTATCGGCGGAGGCCCACTAGACTACAATAGCACCCGTTCTAAAACATTGAATATTTTTGAAAATGCATCTTTCCTTAAGCAACAGATGCTCATTTGTATCTTCTCAAAAAGCAACGCGTTGCATCCGAAAAGATACACAAGGAGCTTTAATGTTGCTCTTTCCCGATCATATTTATATGATTTGTAATTGTAACTACAGAAAAATAAAATAAATGTACATTTCCATATGCAACAGATGCTATTTTGTATCTCATCAAAAGCAACGTATGGCATCTGAAAAGTTACACAAGGAGCTTTAATGTTTCTTTCCATAAGCAACAGATGCTCTTTTGTATCTTATCAAAAGCAACGTGTTGCATCCGAAAAGATACACAAGGAGCTTTAATGTTGTTCTTTCCCGATCATACTTATATGATTTGTAATTGTAACTACAGAAAAATAAAATAAATGTACATTTCCATAAGCAACAGATGCTCTTTTGTATCTTCTGAAAAGCAACGTACTGCATCCGAAAAGATACACAAGGTGCTTCAATATATCTTTGCATGCGCAACATATATGCTCTTTCGTATCTCCTCTAAAGCAACGCGTTGCATCTGAAAAGATATACAAGGTGCTTTAATGTATCTTTCCATAAGCAACAGTTGTTTTTTGTATCTTCTCAAAAGCAACGTGTTGCATCCGAAAAGATACACTAGGAGCTTTTTGGAGTTACGTCCTCTTTAGCACAACACAGCCTATCAGCTGATATTCGTTCAAAATGCTTTTTCCATTGATGGTGATACGTTGCAACTCTCTCATTCATGAAGAATCTCTGTGTGTAGGGAGCTTCCTCCACCCTAGGATCTCTGAACCCTGATGTTTTTTCAAAGCCGTGAATATTACCCCGCGAACCATACTTTGCCTATATGCCGTTACAAAGTCACGGAGATAAAGCTACGGGACACGTACTGTACTTACATAGATAAATGCCGTTTTATCTACAATTTACAATAAATAATAAAAGTGATGTGGGTAAAGTGGTCAGTTGTATCACGATAGATAGAATGCATCACGACGATTTCGGAAGTCATTTCAACTGACGTCATTCATTTTCCGAGACCATTCACGGACTTTATCATCACTCTGTGTAAACTTGAATCATTTTTTGTTAGATTAATGTTGAACTATTGCAGTTGCTTGCAAAAACTTATAACTCTACATAACTAGCACTTGGCAGCAGACTCATGTGAGGCCGCCATGTTTGTGTGTCTATAACTCGACAACAATCGACGATCTGGCCGCACTGATCACGGCGTTTGGTGGGGATGATAAACTATTCAGCTCTGTAGAAGTCGCTCCCCTACCGCTTGTCTGTGTCCTAAGATATGAGATCGCAGTTTGAAAACAAATGACACTCGTAAAGCTATTGAGTTTTGATTGGAAAGTCGCTCCCCTACCGCTTGTCTGTCTGTATCTTATGATATGAGATTGGAGTTGATCCTAGTATAACTTTATGAGCTTTGATTGGAAATATACTACCACTCAGCACGGTTAAGCTAGTATGAATTGTCCCTTTATAACTTATAGAAATGAATATTTTAACTTTCACTGACACTGACAGCTATTATATGATTGATTGATTTGAAACTTCTTTATTGTCAATACAATTTTACAAAATAAACATATTTAAATATCCTTCAAAACAATAAAGCCCAAAGGTAAAAACCTGTTTGGGAAACACAATTTTTAAATATATACACACAACTCTCCAGAATAACATCAGCCGGCCTTAAAAACTAATAACATATATTCAATAAGTAAATCATCAAAATGTTAGGGAACCTTGTGCTATTCCTCTCTCAAATTTAGATAAGGTTACACATAGTCCGAAATAGGTTAAGTCTTGTTGTTCCTCACTTCACAAAATTTTTCCACTGATTTGTGGGAATCCAGCTGTAGCTGTTCTCTTTCTACCAGAGACAATTTTATTGTAAAACATCGAAGATTACTAATTTTATTAATCTTTGTGGAGAAAAATTGAATGAAAATGTGTGCCTTGTTATTTTTTATCAATGTGGAAATGTAATCACATGACCAAATTAACGTTAAATAACATAGAAACTCCGATTCAATTTTTCTACTGTGTATAGAAATTTAGTTAGTTTTTCGTCTGAAGATCAAAAAATGATGAAAATTGTTTAGGCTAAACTAGGTTGTAAACGATGTAAATATGAAAATAACTAATAATAATTAATCTAAACCGATCAAGTCATTTTATAGATTCTAGCCTTATTTAGTGTAAGTGTAACAATCTGTTTTAATGTATTCGATTTTTTATATTTTTGAAAACCTGTTACTATTACGTATTTATTATTTATTTTTGTAATCTGCATCGAAATGATTTTATTTGAGACAGTTTAAGGACTTTGAGAAGTTGTTACTCCTGATTAATTTTGTGAATTATTTATGTTATGTTGAGCTTCCATACAGGTTATTTACTTTTTCTTATTTCCGCACAACTACCCACTACCAATGTCCAAGTTGCTGTAGTTCTGGAAAACTTATAAAACTTGAGTCCAAGTTCCTGAAGTTTTGGAAAAACTTGAGGAAAATTTAATACATTTTCCGCACAAATGAAACTATATCCTATACCAAATGTCCAAGCTGTTGTAGGTATTCATTGAGAAAAACTTTGTAATTTTTTCAAATGTGTGGAACGCATTTTTATAGATAGTAGAACTACTCTGATAGGAAAAATATTGATGATATGCTATACAAATTTATACATTGTTAGTTTGACAAATACTTTAATGTATACTAAATGTATGCAGAATTGGGAAAAATAATGGAAATTTTATTTCAATGTTAAACTTTTGTATTCAAGCTGATTTGAAATTCTGTCAACTTTGATGTAATATTTTGCGTTTTGGTTTTTAGTGGAAATATTTTTTCCCATTTTGAATACAGTAATCATTCTTTGGTTGATAGAAAATTTGTAGAAATGATGATAAATAATGTTTAATTATTGATCAAAATGTAAAAAAGAAGACACATAGTCAACCGCACGAAAATAGTCCGATGGAAATGGAACGGCTGAAATCCCTCTTCAACCCGCGCACCCATAGACGTTGCCTATTCGTAAGGTGTGTTATAAAAATGTTGAATTAATTCTTATTTTCAATCAGATTTGAACAAGGTTGACCAAATCTTATTTGTAATAAATCTTTATTTGAAAATCAATTTCCAACAGGCTATTTTCGTGCGGTTGGCCATGGTACCCTTGTATACAGAATCATTGGAACAGATCAATTTCCATCGGACTATTTTCGTGCGATTAATATTATAGTGATGTGTCAAAATTCGATTTTTGTTGAGAGTGGAAACAAATTTGAAAACGACTTTCGCATTCAAGTATTGGTCAAAACATTCAACTTGCCTTCCTCCAATGCCGGCCAGTTATTTTGTATAGGCCCGGTTGCACGAAAGGCGGTCAAATTTTAATCGTTATTAATTTCACTAGAACCAATCAGAGAAGGCTTTCTCTAATTGGTTCTCGTGAAGTTAATCATCATTAAAATTTAACCGGTTTTTGTACAACCGGCACATAGATTGCTAGAGTTTACAGTTGATGCTCACTTATTTGAAATACTCGAAAATTAACGAATGAAAAATCATCCCAAACATCCACAGTATCTTCAAATGTGAGTATTTAAAGTTAATAAATTTTATTATGATTCAATACAGATTACATGTTTTGTTGATTCTTTTATTTCATTTTTTTCAAAATCTACTTTAAAGTTGATTTTTTTTACAAGTAAGTGAGCATCAAGATGCGAATCTATTTCTAATATAATAATAGTATATCACACAAAGTTCCTCCATATACTCGATGAAAGAATATAATATATATTGTAACAAATACGATAAGGATTAATATGGTTACTGTGTAATTAATATATGTATATTTGAATATTGTTCATGTGTCCATACCTTGTGTAACCTGAAGCAGTATATAGTACTGAATTATTATGAATTGGACCTTCAGTTTCCTTCATAAATTTATTAGATTTTGTTTTATTGTCTCAGAAACTTGGCAAAAGAGATGTTGGCAGACCACGCAAGCTGTGGCAATAATAGGATTTTTATGTTTATTTGAATAATTGGCTAGATGTGAGTCGGAACAGGTTAAAGCCTAATCCTTGTTTGTAAGAAGAAGAAGAATCTTGATTTAAATTAATGTTAAATTGACCTAGAACAGTATATAGTACTGAATTATTATGACTTTTTGTGTAGTTGAGAAGTTGATATTGTGGTAATTATTCATATTGAATGAAAAAGACTAAGAAATTGTCAAAAAACCACTGATTTATTGATAATTAGAAAGACCGGTTTCGGTTATTAAACCATTGTCAATCTCTGATAAACTAAAACTAAATAAAAGAGCAGCAAAATTTATACTAGTAGGCGAGTACTGCTACTAGCAGTACTACTAGTATAAATTCTGCTGCTCTTGTATTTAGTTTTAGTTTATCAGAGATTGACAATGGTTTAATAACCGATACCGGTCTTTCTAATTATCAATAAATCAGTGTTTTTTTTAACAATTTCTTAGTCTTTTTCATTCAATAAGAATTATTATGAATTGAGTCTTCAGTTTCAATTTCCTTCTTAATAAATTTATTAGTTTTTTTATTGTCTCAGAAACTTGATTTGAAATAATCTTAGAAACAAATTGAGGATAAATGCTTGTTAACCTTCCGGTAGTCGCGCCCTACTCAATCACACGAGCAGTCGCGTGTTGTAATTTTTACAACATCCAATTTTCCAAGTCTTATGTACTCTGTTTACTGTCAATAGTACTTTACGTAACAAGTCCGGTAACGATAATTTACCGCACAAGTATGATTGTTTCTGGCCGAAACGTTGTTGAGGGCAGAATTATCATACGAATGCGGTAAATACGTTACCGTACAAGTTACGTAGAATATTTTTTTGTCATACTTATCCGAGAAAGAATAATATTGCTGAGAAACAGAAACCATTACCTGCTGCTGCTCGAGCTACTGCATTCTATAAACATGATTCTAGTTCACGCCTAGTTCTTAACAGACAGACCCTTCTAGCTCAAATAAAATAATAAAGGCCTAAATTATAAAATTTCAGATGAGTTCTTATAACTTGAAACTCCTTAAATGAGTTCTTCAATAATTATTTGAGTTTGTATATTAATTACTCAGATGTTATTAGGACTCAGTAAAGTCCTAACATACTCGACTGTAAAGAGAACATAAATCATCTCTTTACAGTATAGTATGCTGTAATGAAAATCACATGTTTTCTTGTTCTGCAAACAGCTGTTTACCGGCTTGATTTAATGCATGGAAAACAGCTGCAATTACGCCCGAGCCGTAGGCGAGGGCGGAATGGTTTCTTGAGTGCAGCAGAGGTACTTTGCGCACGTATTTCACATTAAGTTTTTCCTACAGTTACCATTGAATATGAAAAGTGGGTAATTATGGGTAAAATTGCCTGAAATGCATCAAATGTTTTTCTGTGTAATTTTATTATTGATAAAAGCCTTAATTTATTGTCAAATTGAATAAAAATGTTGTCCTTGGTTATAATATATAATGTAATAATTTGCGCGTTGTGTTTCGTTGCACCTCTGCTCACTATAGCAGCCCAGTCACTGTTACCAACTTCATTTTGATTTTGCTGCACTGGTGCTCCATATAATCTACTAACTATTTTGCGTTGCCATGTTGCAAATCTGGAGTGCAGAAAATTGTTCCCGCACTAGAGCGGAAAAGTGATTCTTTGCGTTCTGTAATCAGTGCAGCAATGGCCACTTTTCAACGTAACTGTAGGAAAAACATATTAATTAATTGTATAATTACCATTCCCATCTCATTGGATTATTTTACGCCTATAAACATTTGGATGATTACCATTTAGTGGCCCAATAAGAAGGTACATCACGCAAAGCCATCAATTCTGTGTTATTGGTTCGTTTACAGTCCCCATAATATACAGTATTTCCCTATCATACTTGTACACTGTGGCGACTAAATGGCACCTAAAGACTGAACCATTGCTCGGTTGATACTGCAACTCAGTGGAGTTATGGGGGGAAAGTTTTGGAATGCATAGGTGACTCATTGACTGACACCACCCCATTCAATAGTTTTGTGCAGCTAAAAAACTGACACTGTTGTACTACATTTTACAACAGCACGACTGCCGGAAGGTTAACATAATTTTCTGTTCAATTAAAATTTAAAAATATATTTTATCCGGTGCTAAAAGAATTATCTACAATCAAATTATATGAATATTATTTTTAATCTTTCTACTTAAACCCAATCAAAGTGTTATTTTTAAAATGTTTATTTGTTTCAAATGCCTGAACATTTTATTTATTTACAATTTACATCTTTAACTACAGAATTGGAACTTACTTATTTCAATCTACACCCTTTGTCATAACTGAAGATTAATTTTGACAGTACTTCTTTGACAATGTTTAAACGAAACTTGTAAGAACTTAATACTTTGTTTAGTTCTAATAAAATTAAACTGTTGATCCAAATTATTCCCAAATTTTGCACGCAGTATTAGTTGATTTGTGCCATTGTTCTGAAGTTGTCTTAATTTGCTCATAATTTCCCAAAAAATGTATACAGTTGTCTGTTATGTTCGAAATGTAGTTACTCTGGTCTGGTAATTATGTTTGAGACTTGATATCTCGAGAATGGTTCGTTGAAATGATGTAAAACTAGTAACCAGTTTTTAGTAACTAGTTACAAGTATGTAAGAGTCTCCTCAAGACTGTCCAATTACTGTAAAACAAAAATCTTGTAAGGTATCTATGTTTTTATCATGTGTATATTATTGTGTACAACATGACTGTATAAGCTGTTATATTTTTAATGATTAATTTTAGTTCTTAAATTATAATTGATTGAGTATTCATGAAATATTTTAAATTTAGGAATTTTTATTTTATTCTTTTGAAATCGTACTCTCGTCTGAATTAGTTTTTGATCAAATTCGAAATTTTAGTGAACGAAACTTTTAAAATGGTTTCATTCTAATTAACTATATTAAATTAATTTTTTAATAGCGTGTGAAACTGGTGAAATTATGATTTGAAAAATTGTGCATTAAATTCGAATATTTTTAATTCTATACTCTGGTTTGTTCTTTGTTTATCCTAGACCTAGGCCCTGTTGCACGAGAAAATACGAGCTAACTTTTTTTGTAATGTCCTATTGTAATAACCAGGTGACTACTAATATTATGAGTTTGTATTTTCTCATGCAATAGGTCCCTGATAGTCAATTTTCGATGTATTTTTTAGCAAAATAAGTGTTTTTTTAAATGAGTTTCTAAGGGCTCTGTCATACAGAGAGCGACCTGTATTCCCATGGGTTTCTATATTCATATCTAAATTTCATATCTAAAGGTGCGTACAGATATACGCGCCGCGAACATGAGCAATTCACTTTTAATCAGCTGACTATATCTGTATTTTTTACAGAAACGGTATAAGATATAAAGCTTGACATCAGCTGATTAAAAGTGAATTGCTCATGTTCGCGGCGCGTATATCTGTACGCACCTTTAGATATAGACACCTATTGGATCGCAGATCGCACTTTCTGTGGCCTGGCTCTTTGAGTGAATTGAATTGCTGCCTTAATTTTAAATTCTAGGAGGTTGAAGTTAGGGCGCAGCCTGCCCTCTCTTACTTACACTTTGTGTTTGTATACAGACAGCGGTCAGAGCGGTTTCAGGAGGATATAGGTATAAAATATATGCATATCCATATAAATATCTAAATCCTCTTATAAGACTTGAGACCGCTGGAACTCTGTCCATATATTGAATATATACACACGTTTCTCTGCGTTAGTCTAAGGTTGAGACCATATTAGGCGTTTTCTAACGAGTAGTAGAGCAGAAAGAACTTCGATTGGCTGATCTCAATTTTCAACCCAATCAGCCGATCGGAGAGCTTCCTGCCCTGCCGACTCGTTTGAAAACGCCTAATATGGTCTCGTCCTTATACAGAGTTGTGCAGAGGAAACGCATGTTTTTCGAACAGCCAGTACTTGTCAACGGGAGAGGGTATTGCCCTGGAACGAATGTTGGCAGACGACCCATACTATGCCATTTCAGTTGCTATGAGCGTTGGAACTTAAAACATCGTGTGTTCGCTGCTAAGCAGTTTTTTTAGAAACAATGAATCTGTAGTCAAAGTGCAACGCTTTTTCGTCAATATTTTAGAGTAGAGGGTCGAGGTGCAATGTCCGATCGAAATACTGTACTCCGATGGGTTGCAGCGTTTAGGAGTACTATTTCTGTGATGAAAAAGAAACCACCTGGTCTTTCCCGTTCAGTTCGTACTCCTGAAAATGTAGACCGAGTCAGTGTCGTCGAGTCGATCGTTTAGGACTAGTAAAAACTACAGTTCTGACTCGGTCTACACTTTCCGGGGAACGGGGAAGACCAGGTGGTTTCTTTTTCATCATAGAACTAGTACTCCTAAACGCTGCAACCCATCGGAGTACAGTATTTCGATCGGGCATTGCACCTCGACCCTCAACTCTAAAATATTGACGGAAAAGCATTGCACTGTGACTACAGATTCATTGTTAAAAAAAAAACAGCTCAACAGTGAACACACGATGTTGTACGTTCCAACGCTCATAGTAACTGAAATGGCATACTATGGGTCGTCTGCCAACATTCGTTCCAGGGCAATACCCTCTCCCGTTGACAAGTACTGGCTGTTCGAAAAACATGCGTTTCCTCTGCACAACTCTGTATCATAAGAAATTTCAAAATGATGTGAAATAATTGTGAAATACAGTATCTATTTTCATTCTGCAATACAGTTGTGTAATTGGGGAAGATCTAGAGGTTCCTTTACCAATATTGGTATGGTTTAAAGTTTATGGCTTGATTGTACAAATGCATGTTAAATGTTAAACTGTGATTAACATGAACCAATCAGAATTTTTTTTCCAAAAACGCTTTATATTTGGTTCTCATGACGTTTACCTCACTATACTTGAATGCCGATGAAGGCTTGTCTTTCTCCACCGACATTCTAACGTGAACCTCACTATAGTTGAATGTATCATACTAGTAGTTCTGTGAACAGTAGTCCTCGCGCAGTTATAAACTGCAGCCTCCTCTTATACTGTCCATCAGAGTAAATGTATGAATGTATCATACTAGTAGCTCTGTGAACAGTAGACCTCGCGCAGTTATAAACCACAGCCTCCTCTTATACTGTCCATCAGAGTAAATCATATCTGTATGTCGTGTCGGCGAGATATCGGTGTGAAAACGGCTAATGGCTGTTCGGGTTGGTATATCAAAAATGCTAATATCAAAAGCTAATCTCCTTCAAGACATACTGGCAACAGGACAGCCCGAGTTCAAAGAAGAAAAAGTTCGAGAGACAATACTATGTTATTTTATTTATTAATTGCATGCGTTATTGCACGCAATCAATAGTTCATTAAATAGTGCATAAAAATTGCATGCAATCAATAGTCTACACAGCAGCTGATTTTTTACCAAGTGATATTGAATAGCATGCGTCATGGCATGCAATTTATAATCCACTCGACTGCTGATCTATGATGAATAATTCTATAGTCTGATTTTTACTCTAATATTGGCGTTTGAAGAAGGCGCCTTTTATATTATCCTTGAAATGCAAAATTTCCAAAAACCTTGTAAATACGTCGACGTGCAATTTAAACCATCGACTTGAATCTTAGACCTCACTTCGCTCGGTCAATTATAGCACAACACTTTTTAGGGCAACCTCTAACCATAGCCCAAATATAACCAAATCTGAGAGATTTGCATTTTTCATGAAATCCATGATTTTTGAATGATTAAACATCATGGATTCTATGAATCATAAAATCTTTCCTCTATAGAAGGTAGAGAATCGGCAACGTTGATCTCCCATCTTTCTCCACTGCCATTGTATCTTGGACCTCACTACATAGAAATATGTGAGGAACACGTTTGAGGTACCCATTGCACTGAATGAGGTTTTGGAGCGTGTTCCGTGAGGTACAGTCCTCACCAAGATATGCAACCTCACCGTCACTCCTCACCCCCCTCAGTCGGGTCGATGTTGCTGCAGTGAGTGAGTGAGAAAGAGAAGGAGTGAGTAAGAGAGTGTGGGAGAGGTATCAGCATTTTCAAACGGTCTATACGTAGGCGCCAGCGGGGAATGACTCCTGCCGGCGCTAGCTGAAAACAGCACGAATGTGAGCGACTGTCATAATAAATATTCAACTTGGCTTTATTGCGTTGTTCAAGTTTTGAGTCTGTTTCCTTGTCGTTTATTTCTACAAGAGGAGAGTATGGTTCAAAACTTAGTGGAGCGGCGAAGATAGAGTGTATCAGAGAAGGTAGATGAGAGTGTTGATTGATAATAAGTAATATTCATGTACGTATTCAAATGTGTCAGGATAATTGACCGAGCGCAGTGAGGTCTATGTTTTAACTAGGATTTGCTTTTGTCTGTCTGTATTTAACGCGATTACGGCCAAACACGTTGATAGAATTCGATGAGATTTGGCAGGAATATTCCTTTTTCAACTGCAGGTCGATGTATACACAAGGTTTTTTGAAATTTTGCATTTTTAGGATAATGTGGAAAGAAAAGGAATTCCTCTATACTCCGATATCACTATATATATCATCTACTTTGAAGATAGGATTAATCAGACCATAGAATTATTCATAATCAATCAGCTGACAAGTGGATTACACAGATGTTCTGGAGAAGCCGTGTCTATTTCTGTAAGGTCTATAGTTTCAACCAAAGTCCTTAAAGAGTTGCATCTTTAAGGACTTTGGTTTGAATATTTTTTTTCGCAGTCATGATATTATGCGTGCCCATCAGTCTCAATATTTTCACATATGAAAAAATATTAATAGGTGATTGGAAATAAAATGAAAAATGATTAAATGAACTAAATAATGCTGAAGAAATTATAATATTTTTACTTTCCTTGCCCTATTACCATAGGTAAGGAAAGTATTGCTTTCCGAAAAAAATTAAGGTACCCAAATTTCTAAATTTCTATACGTTTCAAGGTCCCCTGAGTCCAAAAAACTGGTTTTTGGGTATTGGTCTGTATGTGTGTGTGTGTGTGTGTGTGTGTGTGTGTGTGTGTGTGTGTGTGTGTGTGTGTGTGTGTGTGTGTGTTTGTGTGTGTGTGTATGAGTTAATTAACGGAATGACTTGAAATTTGGAACTTAAGGTCCTTTCACTATAAGGATCCGACACGAACAATTTCGATCAAATGCAATTCAAGATGGCGGCTAAAATGGCGAAAATGTTGCCAAAAACAGGGTATTTCGTGATTTTCTCGGAAACGGCTCCAATGATTTTGAACAAATTCATACCTAAAATAGTCATCGATAAGCTCTATCAACTGCCACAAGTCTCATATCTGTAAAAATTTCAGGAGCTCCGCCCCATCAATGCAGATAGATTCCCAATTATCAGGCTTCAGATACAATTGAAACAAAAAAATCAAGTGGAGTAGATTGAGCATGAAAATCTCTACAATTAATGTTCAGTAACATTTTCACCTAAAATTGAAAATAAGCTTTAAATTCGGGAAAATGTGATTATTCAATTGCAAATTATTATTGATTCTATTAAATCATTCACTATGGAGAGATAGCAGACCTCATGTGTGTCTCCAGCGTTATTGCCCTGTCACCAGCTGGCTCAAATCTTTGAATAGTAGACTTGAGATGCGCGGGAATACTAGCGTCAGGTGATCAATTTTCATAACGGCAAGGAAAGTTGTGTGAGTGCGCCACACCAGATTTTTTATTGTAAAAATAAATTTTCATCAGATGGAAAGATTATCACGGAAATGGATGAATTATATCATATGAAATACAAATTCAAACGTGAACTAAGTTTGTTAACCTTTCAAACGGGTGACATCAGATACTTGTGGATGAGAAAACTGCGTGAGGTCTACTGTTCACAGAACTACTAGTGTATGACCTATGTTTTCAAATATGTCAGTATAATATGGTGTAGCGGCAAAGGTAAGGTGATGAAAGGAAGAGGAAAATTTTGTTACATACACTAAACACTCAGCTATCTTCTCTGATACACTCCGCAAGATAGGATAACAACTTTGCCGATCCTCTGTCTTTTCAATGCCTTCTATAGACGGTAGCTGATACAGGTTTATTGATGTAATATCAACTTTTCATTCTCGTTAAAAATTATCAAGTATATTTTATTAAACAAGAAATTATATATTAAGTCCTTCATAATTAAAATGAAATATTTTGTTAATCGATTATTAATTCTATACTTTTAAAAGACGATCTGGCAACAGAGCAAAGCGAGAAAGAGATCTGCATTGTTGAATGATAGACAAGGATAGCAATACCATTGCTAATCAAACTCTGCCATTATAACGTGGACGTCACTATTGGCTGGTCACACACCAAACAGTCAAGACAAGATTAGTCACGTTTAGTCATAATACTTCACATTGCTGCTTATGGAGTCATGTCTAATTGCAATGACTAATCAGTGTATGTTGCGTCATTAGCAACAATGTGAAGTATTGTGACTAAATGTGACTAGTCTTGTCTTGACTAATCGGTGTGTGACCAGCCTAAGAATCTTCCTCTATGAATAGAAATAGCTTTCTGAAACCTACATGAAACCCATCAGTCTTAAACCTGAGGTCATATATTTAGTTTCCAACCCCAGCAATAAATATATTGACAGACACCTCCATTTTCTGACACCCACAAACGTATTTCTAGTTTGGTTGTTGCTATATTTGGGAATTGAGGTGCCCGACAAATCGATAGCATTTGAATGTGGTGGGTGAAGTCAATTTCAGAAGGAATGTTGAACACTCATGTCGCAATATTCTCCAATAACACAGAGTTTCGCTCCCTGTAGTAAGGCCCTGTAGACAGAAATGGCAGTATTTGATTGACATTGGTGTTGCTATCCTTGTCTATCATTCGACAAAGTGAATAGCGCTATCCTTTCATAGCTCCGTAATGTTGGTTAAATATAGAACTAGTAGTTCTGTGAACAGTAGACCTCGCGCAGTTATAAACCACAGTCTCCTCTAATTGACCGAGCGAAGTGAGGTCTTAAGATTCAAGTTGACGGTTTGGCATTTCTCTTAATGTTTAAATGTTTTTATGTTGCGCATTTACGGCGAAACGCGGTAATAGATTTTCATGAAATTTGACAGGTATGTTCCTTTTTAAATTGCGCGTCGACGTATATACAAGGTTTTTGGAAATTTTGCATTTCAAGGATAATATAAAAGGAAAAAGGAGCCTCCTTCATACGCCAATATTACCGTAAAAATCAGACTATAGAATTATTCATCATAAATCAGCTGTCTAGTGGACTATAATACTACCCGTTCAAAAACATCGAACATCTTGAAAATTTTATCTTTCCATCAACGTTGTAGACAGTTGCAGCCAGACCTGATAACAGCGCTCACACTCACATTCCGGGACGACACGTCACGGTACGATATAGGACAGAAAACTCTATGTTTATTTAGGATTTTTTCTAGACATTTTTGATTGATAAATTATTTATTAATTTTTGAGAAAACATAACAACAGGTCAATGTAAACTTACTACGTTTCACTACAAGGCAATACAGGGCTCCTTTGTCTATCATTCGACAAAGAAGATTGCGCTATCCTTTTCAAGCTGAGCAACGGTGCCAGATCATTTTTCAACAATTTTATCTTCTTCAAGTACCTTCTCGTTTGCGGAGGTTGGCTATCTATCATCCTGGTAATATACTAACCTTATTCACCGCCGCTCTAAATAATAAAATGTCATCTGTTGAGTAATTAAATGGTTCCCTCAACAATATTTTTTATAAATATAATGAATTTAAAAAATATTCAATCTCAATGAAAATCTATCATTTAATCCTTAAAAATGTATTTTCCTGACGGTCAAAATACAGAGTGACACAGAATAACGGGAACTTTTAAAAACGCCATAAAACATTAGTGGGAAGGGCAAAAATGATTTTGTTCAAACTAATGTAAAAATCAAGACTTGCCATTTGCCAATTATTAATAACATCTATCACTTTTTGACAATTAGTTCTTCAAGATGGCTTCCTCCTGCACGAATACACTCTTGAAATCTGTGTTGAGATTCCTGAACGATTGCTGCAACATTTCAGCTGGGATATTGTTAATTTCGCTGCCTGTTATGATTCAACTTCTGTTGTTGGTCAAGTTTTGGAAACGTTTGATTTGAGATAGCTCCACAAACAGAAAATAGCAGGTGGGCAGATCATGGGACCAGGAAACGCAGATGTTGCAGCGGTCAATGAGGAATCGTCAAGACAGATTTCAAGAGTGTATTCGTTCAGGAGGAAGCCATCTTAAAGAAGTAATTGTGAAAAAGTGATAGATGTTATTAATAATTCTCAAATGGCAAGTCTTGAACTTTATTAAGGTTTTAAAGTTTATCAGTTAATTTTAATCTTGAACTTAACATTAGTTTGAATAAAATCATTTTTGCCCTTCCCACTAATGTTTTATGGCGTTTTCAAAAGTTCCCGTTATTCTGTGTCACTCTGTATAGTTTATCATTTCTAAGAGAAGTGAACAGTTAGTATTACATCAGATATACCGGTATCCGCTATCATCTATAGCAGGCAGTGGTAAGGCAGAGAATCGACACCGCTATTCTCCTATCATTCTCCACTGCCATTATAACGTGGACCTCAATCTATGCTGTATGACTCAATTATTCGGCAATAAATAATATTCTGAGAGTTCTCGCCCGGTTCATTATTGTTTGTTAATAGAAGGACTCATAATATTGTGTGCCTTATATGGTGGCTCATAATATTGCATATATGTGTGCCATATGTGGTACATAAATGTGTGCATATTTGGTGCAATATACGTGTGTTGTGTCATGTATGATGTGTGGCTTTATTGGAGCCAATATGAGAGTTTGAATAGAAGCAGTTGTTGAAGTTTTCACAACTTCAATTTCATGGTGTGACGTTCTGTCTGTTTCTTAATTGACCGAGCGAAGTGAGGTCAAGATTCAAGTCGACGGTTTGGCATTTATCTTAATGTTTAAATGTTTATATGTTGCGCATTTACGGCCAAACGCGGTAATAGATTTTCATGAAATTTGACAGGTATGTTCCTTTTTTAATTGCGCGTCGACGTACATACAAGGTTTTTGGAAATTTTGCATTTCAAGGATAATATAAAAGGAAAAAGGAGCCTCCTTCTTACGCCAATATTAGAGTAAAAATCAGTCTATAGAATAAATTAACCATCATAAATCAGCTGACAAGTGATTACACAGATGTGTGGAGAAGCCAGTCTATTGCTGTATTTCCATAAGGTCTATAGTTTCAATCAGGTACTTGTGGATGAGAATACTGCGTGAGGTCTACTGTTCACAGAACTACTAGTAGTACAGATGACGAGCTTTAACATTTTGTAAAATGTCTGACGAATGAAGAATCTTGAATCTACATAATAAATGTAATATCATAATTATATTTTTATGTTTTACTCTACAGTGAGACACACTTTAAACCGTCAGAATTTGACTCCGCAAGAGAAATCCTTGAATTATAGTATTTCAAGCTGAGGATGATGCCCACATGGGCTCTAGGCTTGTGCGTGGGTAATGAGACAGATGATGATAAGAGATGAGTGGACCTACAGCTTTAGGTGGGTTACGAACCACCGGGGAAGCGATTTTTGAATGGTATTTCGAAGAGTTCAGTGCGTTCAGTGGTCACCCTTACAACGGGAGTAGCAGGTGCATGGCGCTTAACTTATCTTATAACCACGACACCAATCAATGAGTAGAGAGTCTGTTCATAGGCTGAATTCTCAATTTTAATGATTTTCTGTCACGAAAAAAAATAGGAACCAACAATTTTGTGTTTTTGAAATAAATCTGAGCAAGGGTGGGGGAAGCAAGCGGAGGAGCGGTTTCAGGCTATGCACTACATGTGTACTAACATACTGCAAAAATTCAGTTTCCCCTAATTTGTAGGGCATTTTTTATTTCTTATTGACTGGCCTATGATAGATAGATAGATATGGGTGCGAATAGTCTAATCAGAACTCTTGGGAATCAAATTTTCACTGTACCGGTCTCTTCCACTGATACTGATACGTGCAAATCTTTCTCTAGCCCTTTGTCCAAAACCACGACATTTCAAACTTCGCGGATTTCCCCGCGGGGGTGCGCTGACGCAGCTGCTCCGATTCGTGCTACCTTTAGTCAAAATGCAGGTGAGCGTGTCACCTCCTGTTGGCATGCTGAACCACTGAACCAGTCGAGCCGCGCAGTCTGTTGGGGTTGGTGACTTGGTGTCAACACCAAATTGGTGTCTGTCAGACGGTGTTCAGAAAGATACTGGGGCATTTATGGCTGGACGAATTTAGCAGTAGCACTCAAAGTGAGTGGCCACATATCTACCGAGGGCCTACACTCTCATTTCAAGTAAGTGGACTTGCAATTTTGTTTGATATTTAAGATTATTTGATTTGGTTTGCATCAGAACTCAAATTTTTTGTAACCAACAATACTTCTAATCTGTAAATCGGTATTATATTATTTTGATTTGACTTAGGTAACGACGCTTTCATTTCTAGTAAGATCATGATCTGCACATTTCTCTGCAAAAACCTGGAAATTTGGTTGATATTTAAGATCATATTTGATTTGGTATGCATCTGAACTCAAATCTTTGGTAACCTACAAGACGTCTAATCTGTAAATATTTGATTTTGTATAGGTAATTACACTCTCATTTCTCGTAAGATCATGATCTGCACATTTCTCTGCAAAAACCTGGAAATTTGATTGATAGCCTATACAAGATAATTTTATTTGGTATGCGTCAGAACTCGAATCTTTGGTTACCTACAAGACGTATAATCAGTAAATCTGTATGATATTATTTTGATTTGGTTTAGGTAACGATACTCTCATTTCTAGTAAGATTATGATCGGCAAATTTCTCTGCAAAAATCAGGATATTTGGTTGATATTCAAGATAATTTGATTTGGTATGCATCAGAGCTCAAATCTTTGGTATCCTAAAAGACGTCTATTCTGTAAAATATTTTATTTTGACTAGGTAACGACACTCTCATTTCTAGTAAGATTATGATCGGTAAATTCTCTGCAAAAATCTGGAAATTTGCTTGATATTCAAGATAATTTGATTTGGTATGCATCAGAGCTCAAATCTTTGGTAACCTACAAGACGTCTAATCTCTAAATCTGTATTATATTATTTTCATTTGGTTCAGGTAACAACACTCTCATTTCTAGTAAGATTTTGTGCGATTTGGTTAATAATTAAGATTCTTTGACTGGGTACCTATGAATCAAAACTGTTCCGACAAATTGGCTAGGCGCACACCAGTTAGTGAAGACAAGACAAGACATGATCAGACACGTTCATTCACAATACTCCACATAGTTGCTTATGAAGGCATGTCTCTAATTGCAATGACTGATCAGTGTGAGTTGCGTCATAAGCAGCAATGTGGAGTATTGTGACTAAACATGTCTGATCATGTCTTGTCTTGACTAAGGCTGGGCACACACCGATTATTCAAGACAAGACTAGTCATGTTTAGTCACAATACTTCACATAGTTGCTTATGAAGACATGTCTAGGCCAATTGCAATGACTAATCAGTGTGAGTTGCGACATAAGCAGCAATGTGAAGTATTGTGACTAAACGTGTCTGATCATGTCTTGTCTTGTCTTCACTAACTGGTGTGCGCCTAGCCTAAACAGTTACTATCATTCGTAACCTACAATGAGTTCAAGGAGGGTTTCCGTTTGTGCGTATTCGCGTTCGGCTGCGTAAGCGATTAGTAAAATAGCAACTTTCCCAAAAAATAAATCGTATCTATTTGTATCGAATTTACTCAGTTGATATCGTAAGTCGTTTCATTCAATATAAAATTGATTTTAATACTAAATATGCTATCAACTGAATGGATATGATAGAAATAGAATCTGTCTATTGTTTTGGATATAGTTGCTATTTTGACTTAAAGCTTACGCAGCCGAACGCGGATCCGCACAAACGAAAATCCACCTTAAGATATTTGGTTTGCTACACTAAAATCTTGTGTGGAAGCTAACACACTCTTGTTATTTCAAGTAAGAGAATGAACAGTTTAGGTTTATAATTGAGATTTGATTGGTTGGGTATGCATTAAAACTCAAAACAGTAGACCAACGATCTTTGGTTACGGTACTTTCAATATGAGTCTAGTTTGTGAGATATTTGATTTGGTATGCCAGAATCTTGTAGAAAAGACAATAGCACACTCTCATTATTTCATGTTAGCGCGTTTGGAGTTTTGGTTGATAATTATTGTGATTAGTTAATTGGATATGCGTCAAACAAGTAGGCTTCGTCTATCTTTGGTAGCCTGCAATAAGTTTAATCTGTAAGGTATTTGATTTGGTATGCCAGAATCTTGTGATAAAGCCAATACTACACTCTCATTTCAAGTAAGAGCAATTATGATTTCAGTTAATAATTAGGATAGTTTGATTGGGTATGCAACAAAGCAATAGACTACTATTTTATATTATTTTGGTTCTAACATGAGTTAAATCTGTAGGACATTTGATTTGGTATAGACTCTCTTATTTCAAGTGAGAGCATTTGGAATAATTCGGTTCATAATGAAGATGATTTGATTGGGTATGCATCAAAACAGTAGGCTATTAAAACGATAGAGAAACATGGCATAAGTATAGAGAAACAATAGCATAAGTAGATACCCTATGATATAGGGTGTTTATTTCGCAACTTTTACTGTTATCTCAAGCCGATAGTCCACGTAGTTCGTTCCCATGAGGATTTATGACACTGGTAGTCTCTCATATTGTGCCGTTCATACACTTTCACCCCAACAAAACAGTAAAAATCGACAGTAATCGGCTTGATTTAACAGTAAAAGTTGCGACATAAATACCCTATACCATGGGATATCTACTTACGCTATTGTTTCTCTAAGCTAAAACTTATCTTACGTATAAAACTTTGTAAGACTTCGCTTACTTTTCTTCATTAAAACATACCCTTAGCCAAGGATTTAAAATGACGTTCTCAACCTAGAACAGGTGGATAAAATTGTCATAAACCTTCAGAAAACAAATTAAAATACTTATGTCTCTCTGAGTAGGCAAATAATGTCCAAAAACATTCCCATAACAGATCCTTTCATCTCTGTTTATTGTCAAAATTGACGTCAGTTTATCCATTTATTTTCGAAATTCTTTGTTTTAATATCCCAGACTGGAGACTGATACGAGTCAAATGTCTTTCTGAAATGATAATGCTGCTGTTGATGATGATGTGGCAACTCATCGTCTCTTGAAAGAGGCGCCAATTTCAAAGTGTTCTCTTTTAGTGGAAAGATAAAAAGCGAAAAAGGATGAATTTAGTGGAATGGGAGATGAGACGCCTAGCTTTGTTTCGGGATGCGGCGCAAGAAAAACATGCAAAATAACTTGCAAAAGGGTGAATGAGTACTTTTCTTCACTATAAAAAGACAAAGAAAGTCTTTGTCTGTTATCTTCTGTATTACGGAGAAAATTACAGGGCGAGTCTTATCAGTCTGTAAATGACAACAGCCCCTATATTACGGGTAGCTTTGTTATACGTTCTTCATGGATAACAGGTGGATGATATTCGAGATGTCATAATATTCTTCAGGGAATAAACGGAAATACTTGAGTCTTCTGAAATATCTTCATAATGAAACATGATTATTATCACTCATCTATTTTCATAGATTAAGGAGTAGTTGACGAGGTTTCAGAATATTTTTCTAATTTCCAGCAAATAATATGATGATTATGAATCATATAAAAATGATTATGTATCCTCTCACAATAAACTCTACACTTAATTATTATAATCTAAGGGCCACTGCTAATGTAACCTATAACACTAATATTGAATGTATAAGGAGGCAGTTAATTTACATAGGTACTAAAATAATAAACCTCATACCAAATCACTTTCTCATGGACAATAAGACCAGCGGAAAAATCAAACTGGATATAAAAAACTGGACATACAGTAATTTCTTCTTCCATTTAGATATATGACTCGAGATTTCTGCTCCAGCATTGTTTTTTCATTTTTCAGTGGACTCGCTTACCTTTATTTTGAGTACCTATTCCTCTGTTTTCTTCCTTCCCCCCATTTCTCCCTTACCTTTTTCCCTCATTTCTTCTCTTCTCTTCTTTGCCTGCCTATCACATGGGAAACCATAGTTGGCTAGGTATCTTCCTCTCTTTTTTTCTCTTCTCCAACACACCCAACCACAAAGCCCATGGTTTTTTATATTTGTAACATTTTATTGTGTTTTATTTGTTTCATAATTCTTTGTAATTTTGTTTTGTCTTGTTTTGTGTGTTTTCAATAAATTGAATAGAATGAATGAATGATGATTATGTATCTACTGAATATTTCAGTTATCATTGAATTAATGATTTGAAGTATTTCAAGTGATTCTGTATTTTTGTATTTTGGCAAAATAAAGATTTTGAATTCAAAAAATAAATAAATAAAAAATAATCATCTATATTATAATAAAGGAAAGAACTGACTTATTTATACATGTAGGGGATAGGAAATTCAGTAGTAGTACTTAACTACAGTACTTATCCTTCAATAGTTTTTCACAATGTATAAAATAATAATAGTAATATAATATGGAATAATAATGATGATAATAGAATTACAGTAGTGCTAAATACTCGTAATTATAAATTATTGTAACAGTAATAATGTCCTTTGGCACCTTCTGTGGAGAAAAAAATGCTTGTTTGATGTGTTTATTAAGAATTGAAGTAGCCAAAAATCCACCATGAGATCAGTTAGCCTGAGAGTACATTTTAATATTTGAGATAGGTCACATATTACATTTTAATATATGAAGAAATCGGTGGAGGACTATTACTTGGTGATGGGCTACCGTGAGGCTACTGCGCATGCGCTACCGATGGCGTTGTTCTGGAGTTCCTTTTCCATGTTATTGGATTGGCCACGTCAGACCGAGCTCACTACCGCTAGCGGTACTCCCACTAGTAGACGTTTCAAAAGTTCGCCTGGCTCGTAAAGTGAAACTACCGCCGAGGTACTACCTCCGCGGTAGCGAGCTCGGTGTGACCTGCACAACTTAATAACATGGAAGGCGAGTTTTTTGACTTCGCTACCGCTGCGGATGCGAGCTCGGTGTGACCTGCCCTTAACTCACTCAACTTACTTTAACCTGGACCCAACACTCTTCCAGGTAGGTTGAGGTCAGAGAGAATAAAATATTCTAGTATAGAATATTCTATACTAGAGAGTATATTCTAGTATATTCTATATCTAGATATTCTATACAGAGAGTCCCACTAAAGCAGAGTCCACACTGAACAAATGTTCGACATACATGTTCGGCAAACATGTTTGTTGAGGAGTTCAGGGACAGAAATTTTTAAAAGTTTGGACAATCATTGTTTGTCAAACAAAAAAATCTGGTGTGGCGCACTCACACAACTTTCCTTGCCGTTATGAAAATTGATCACCTGACGCTAGTGTTCCCGCGCATCTCAAGTCTACTATTCAAATATTTGAGCCAGCTGGTGACAGGGCAATAACGCTGGAGACACACATGAGGTCTGCTATCTTCATAGTGGATGATTTAATAGAATCAACAATAATTTGCAATTGAATAATCACATTTTCTCAAATTTAAAGCTTATTTTCAATTTTAGGTGAAAATGTTACTGAACATTAATTGTAGAGATTTTCATGCTCATCTAGTCCACTTGATTTTTTGTTTCAATTGTATCTGAAGCCTGATAATTGGGATTCTATCTGCATTGATGGGGCGGAGCTCCTTAAATTTTTACAGATATGAGACTTGTGGCAGTTGATAGAGCTTATCGATGGCTATTTTAGGTATGAATTTGATCAAAATCGTTGGAGCCGTTTCCGAGAAAATCACGAAAAACCCTTTTTTTGACAACATTTTCGCCATTTTAGCCGCCATCTTGGATTGCATTTGATCGAAATTGTTCGTGTCGGATCCTTATAGTGAAAGGACCTTAAGTTCCAAGTTTCAAGTCATTCCGTTAATTGGGTGATGAGATATCTTGTACACAGACGCACATACACTCATATACACACACACACACACACACACACACACACACACACACACACACACACACACACACACACACACACACACACACACACATACAGACCAATACCCAAAAACCAGTTTTTTGGACTCAGGGGACCTTGAAACGTATAGAAATTTAGAAATTGGGGTACCTTAATTTTTTTCGGAAAGCAATACTTTCCTTACCTATGGTAATAGGGCAAGGAAAGTAAAAATTACTGTTTTTCCAAACATTTTCAGTGTTGACAGCTGTGAAACATGAAACGTGTTCTCCCCACTTACAAATATTTTGTTTGGTGACGCGTCCACACTGGCAACGGGCAAACATTGTTTGTCAAACATAATAAAATTTGCCAAAACTTTTTCAACAAACATTTTTGTCGAACATTTGTTCAGTGTGGACACGGCGTGTAACGACTCCGTTGTAACAGCCGGAGATTCTACATTGAATTTGCAACAAAAATGTCAAGTAACATTTTCTTATATTGACCTTAGTTTTCGAGTTATATTGATTTTTCTATATTTTTGAAAAACGTCAATAACTAGGAAACTATCACTCAAGATCCAATTCCAAGGATAAAGTTGAAAAGAAAAAGAAATTCCCACTGAGATTCATATAATTTGTTCCTTTTCTGGTTTTTCTTTATTTTTGAAAAACGTCAATAACTAGGAAACTATCACTCAAGATTCAATTCCAAGGATAAAGTTGAAAAGAAAAAGAAAAATTCCCACTGAGATTCATATAATTTGTTCCTTTGTTTGACGTTTTTGAACTCTCCATGAGCGCTCAAATTGGAGAAAGTTCGACGAGTTCAAAGACAAATTGGAACAGTTTGAGCTCTCATGACAAGTTCAAAAACTTCAAACAATATAGGACTATCGGCCTCAATTAAGAGAGAAATTTGAAACATAAACGTTCTATATCATGAGATATTTTATTATGCTACCTTTTCTCTACAGTATCGCCATTAAAGATACAATATCAACACAAAATGATAGAGTATCACCTTACATGATACAGTATCAACAGAAAAGGATACAGTATCGACACAAAATGATACTGTATCAACTCAGATGATACAGCATAGATACAAAACTTCAAAACGTTGAATGAATTCTACAAACCATGATTTACCTTCCAAGGGATATCTTCTTATGCTATCTTTTCTCTACAGTATCGCCATTAAAGATACAATATCAACACAAAATGATAGAGTATCACCTTACATGATACAGTATCAACAGAAAATGATACAGTGTCGACACAAAATGAAACTGTATCACCTCAGATGATACAGCACAGATACAAAACTTCCAAACTTTGAATGAATTCTACAAACCATGATTTACCTTCCAAGGGATATCTTCTTATGCTATCTTGTCTCTACAGTATCGTCATGAAAGATACAATATCAACACAAAATGATATAGTATCTCCTCACATCATACAGAATGGTACAGTATTCACACAAAATGATACTGTATCACCTCAGATGATACAGCACAGATACAAAACTTCCAAACTTTTAATGGATTCTACAAACCATGGGCTACCTTCTCAAAGGATATTATCTTCTTATGCTATTTTTTTACAGTATCGCCATAAAATATACAATATCAACACAAAATGTTACATTATCACCTCATATGATACAGTATCAACACAATGATACACAACACCATAATTGGATACGAAACTTCCAAACTCTGAATGAATTCTACAAACCATGGGACATTTTCTGAAGCTATATTTTCTCTGAGACACCACCCTCACCAAAAATGGAAACGTTTCAATATTCTATGTGCGAATTATGCATGGAACTCGTCATGCAAATCACAAATGTCAAGAATTCTTAATTATTACAATTGCAACTCCGCTGATAATAAATAACGTGTATGAGCGAATATTATCAGGACATAAACATATTGTGCAACTCGCAAACTGGAATGACTAGAGGTAATTCACCTTGAACATTACCTTCCTAGGGGAACTTCTCCGTGTTAATTGTACCCCGCTAATCTGGCTTGTTCATAGAAAACCCAGTGCACCCCTTGTAGGGGTTTAGAAGGCATGCGTAGAGATAATGCATAATTAAAGCTATTATTTGCTATTCATGCAAGGGGGGTCCTCGAGAGAGTGCTTTGTTTTCTAGCCTTATCTCCCTTAGTTTGCATATTGTTGCATATTTCAAATATGCTGTCCCATTCTCTTTTTACACCTAGGGAATGAAGTCCTAGAGTTTAATAAGATGCGGAAGTCGTTTTGGTCTTAGCTCAGTGGCTTCCTGGATAAGGGAGATAATAAATATTATTGTGTGGTAATGAGGTTTCAATCAATTGCGCCATTTCACCAAACTGCTAGGGGGGGGGAAGGAAACTCTCATACTAAGAGGTATGAGGGGGGCAGGAATACCTTCAAAGGATAGAGGGTCCTGGGTTTTTCCCCATAAATGTTACATTCGAAGATGTTATTATATGCTTCATCTTTCCAGTTTTATACAAATGTGGTTGAAGTATCAATACAAACATATAGATTACTAGCCGTCAGGCTCGCTTCGCTCGCCATATCCGTCTATTTTTTCTCGATAAAGCTGAGAAAGCTAAAGAACTCTGGAAAAACGCAGATTTTAGGTGTATCTTTGGAATTTTTTTCAAATTCGTTCTTAGTGCGCCTCTGAAATAAAATGAAATGAAATTGCTTTATTGTCTCTTCAAAATAGATACATAATCTATAGTAATAGTTGGCCTCTAAAGGGCCAACTGAACAACTGAACATACCTACCAAATCTGAACGTTTTTGGTCCGGTAGATTTTTAGTTCTGCGAGTGAGTGGGTGAGTGAGTGAGTCAGTCAGTCAGTGAGTGAGTGCCATTATTTTCACTTTTATATAATTATATAGATTAGTTATTAAATCATGAAATATTTATTAGAAATATAGGTCTACAGAGAGGCCCTTCAGTAGGACTACACTGGAACAGATTTCTTAAAATAATGGAAAAAGATAAATTTTTCTTTTACAATGATAATTTCAACAGTTTCATTGGGATGATATTCTAATTGGAGGATAACTTCCAGTTAAAAAGCTGAAGAAGCATTAAGCTGTTCCCATAATTCTCACCAACTCTGTACATACATTTTCGATTGTCTGATTGTGCCCTCTCTTTTTCATCTCGTTATACAATGTCATCACAGCGAAACGTTTTGAAAAAAAATTTCTAGGTTGAATCGGCAACGATGTTCTTCTATCTTATTCCACTGTCATTATAACGAGGACCTCACTACACGGGAGAGAACATATAGAATAGCTCTTGAAGAATCAAAAGTGGGAAAAAGGAAATCGAAAGTGGAGGGCAGAAAGAGGAATTGGAGAATAGGTTGGTCACGTGCTAAGAATGCAAGGTGAAACCATAAAAAAGATTTATGAAGGTTTTTCAAATGGAAGGAGATATATAGACCAAACTGGAAGACCTCAAGTTCAGAAGAATAGGGGAAGGAGAAGGAAATAGAGAAGGAGAAGGAGTGATGGAAGGAGAAGGAGAAGAAGAAGAAGAAGGAGTGAGAGAAGGAGAAGGAGAATGAGAAGAAGAATGAGAAGAAGAAGGAGAAGGAGAAGGAGATGGAGAAGGAAAAGGAGAAGGAGAAGGAAAAGGAGAAGGAGAAGGAGAAGGAAAAGGAGAAGGAAAATGAGAAGGAGAAGGAGAAGGAGAAGAAGGAGGAGGAGGAGAAGGAGGAGGAGAAGGAGAAGGAAAATGAGAAGGAGAAGGAGATTGATTGATTGATTGAGAACTTTATTTATGTAGATTACAATATATGCTGGCTTATACACTTATATACAATAGCTTACAATACAGCAAAATTATAATTAGATGAGTTTAAAAAATATAAATCAAGAAAATAATTATTGAGCTGTATATAATATAAAAAAAACAATTTGTAAAAACTATAAATATATATAATATTATTATGCATCCACATAAATTGGCGGAGCTTGGGACATATCAATGTCCATTCTTCGGAAAGAATATTAAAAATATCCTTCCCACTAACTCTCTACCAATGAGAAGGAGAAGGAGAAGGAGAAGGAGAAGGAGGAGGAGGAGGAG
Organism: Nilaparvata lugens; assembly: GCF_014356525.2. NCBI lineage: Eukaryota > Metazoa > Arthropoda > Insecta > Hemiptera > Delphacidae > Nilaparvata > Nilaparvata lugens. The sequence continues at coordinate 3,958,991 of NC_052511.1, forward strand.
GGGATGGAGAAGAAGAAGAGGAAGAAGAAGAAGAAGAAGAAGAAGAAGAAGAAGAAGAAGAAGAAGAAGAAGAAGAAGAAGTTGTAGAAGTAGAAGTTGTAGAAGTAGAAGAAGATGTAGAAAAAACGAGAAGGAGGAGGAGGATGTTGAGGAGGAGGAGGAGGAGAAGGAGAAGGAGGAGGAGAAGGAAAAGGAGAAGGAGAAGAAGAAGAAGGATGAGAAGGAAAAGGAGAAGGAGAAGGAGAAGAAGAAGAAAAAGAAGAAGAAGAAGAAGAAGAAGAAGAAGAAGAAGAAGAAGAAGAAGAAGAAGAAGAAGAAGAAATGAAAAGAAGTTGTAGAAGAAGAAGATGTAGAAAGAACGATAAGTTGGTTGGGCTTCTGAGGAGTGTTCCTTGAATGCAGTTCTGGTGAAGATAGGATAGAGCTTCATGAAATAAGCCAGGATCATGGCGCAAATGGCCAGTTATGTAAAGAAGAAGGTGGATCTCCAGCTCCAGCTCATAGCTCTATGGAAGGCAAAGCTATGAATGGAAAATTGGATGGCATATTCCATGCATTATTATGGTCGACAGGATCAACTCGTTTTGGGCGAGTTCGTATAGTAAGGTGGTCCACGTTATAATGGCAGTGGAGAAAGATAGAATAACAGTGTTGTCGATTCTCTGCCTTGCCACTGCCTTTAAACAGAGTTTAAAGCACTGCTTTTGAAAGAAAACATCTGATACCGGTATATCGGTAGTATCCTACACGGTATATAGAAGAAGACGGTAGGTGTCACGCGCATGTTTGTGCTAAATTTCCGGTGTAGCTGACGTCATTTTATAATATCCAATCATCTGTTTTTAATAAGTAAGTTTCATAAATTGCCAATAGGTGTTAAAAACCTCGGTTGGTGACGATGACGCAATCTAGCTGGCTGGCCACTGCGCACACATTTCATGACCCCTACCGCTTTCATCTAAATACCGTGGTATCCCATACTATTCAACGAGCAACTTCTGTTCATATGTTTAGACTAGCCGTCAGGCTCGCTTCGCTCGCCAGATCCATCTAGCCAAGGGGCTCCGCTCCCTGGACCCCCGTACAAAAACAGGCTCGCTTCGCTCGCCATATCAGTCTAGCGAGGGGGGTCCGCCCCCTGGACCCACGTAAAAAATGAGATCAGCGGGCTCGCTTCGCTCGCCATATCGGGCGATATAATATTCCCAGGAATAGCACTGATTGCAGTAGCAGTGCCCAATCAATTTTTCCGCGATAAATGCATTTCATTCTTCAACTTGGTGCCAACCTAACAAAGTCAACTCAACTTAATGCCAACCTGACAAAATTATTAATTTAGTTACCAGTTAACAACTGTTTCGAAGAGGTTCTCTCTCTAGATTATAGTTCTATATTAACATATGGTATGGACATTTTTCAATTATAATTAAGAGATTGAAATAAGAAGAATATACATACTAAAAGACGAACTTTAAACCCTTAAAAACCACCCTTAGAGTTAAAATATTGCCAAAAGATTTCTTAGTGCGCCTCTAAAGGGCCAACTGAACATACCTACCAAATCTGAACGTTTTTGGTCCGGTAGATTTTTAGTTCTGCGAGTGAGTGAGTTCCATTTCGCTTTTATATATATATATAGATGTTTGAAGGTTTAGATATTTAGATGCTTGGATGTTTAGATGTTTAGATGTTTATATGTTCGTATTTCACCGGATCTCGAAAACGGTTCTAACGATTCTCACGAAATTAAAAACATAGTAGGTTTATAATATAAAGATTCGATTGTACTAGGTCTCATCACTGAGAAAACTCGCTGAAGAACATTACAAGGATAATTATTATTCATCCTTGGAAAAACATCTGATAATAATCATTTCGTCGTCTGTTGGTGATGGAAGTGAGTGAGCGAGTTCACGTGTGTGGGACTGTGTCAAAATTATGACTCAGCCGTTGAATTTTCGTAATCATTCAATCAGGTACTTAGTGTCGGTTGCAAAAAAGCCGGGTTATTTTCAATCCTGATTAATTCCAGTAATCTTTTTGAAATGGTGTTCTCTGATTTGGTTCACGTGAAGTTAATCAGGATTAAAATTTAACCGGCTTTCGTGCAACTGGGCCTTCGTGAGGGAAATTTTTGCATTCCTCTGGGAATTAATCTCAATTTACTGTTATAAGATGGAACATATCTGTATGAATGTAATTATAATTTCTTCTTTCGTAATACATTTTTTATGCTTCTGTACTCCAGAGCGAAGCTCGGTCCCCTATATTTTATATTTATATCTGGTTATTTATGTTCAACGGATCTCGAAATCGGCTCTAACGATTTTCACGAAATTTGGTACATAGTAGGTTTATGATATAAAAATTCGATTGCACTAGGTCTCATCCTTGGGAAAAATCGCTGAACGACATTAAAAGGATAATTCATCCTTGGCTGAAACAGCTGTGGAAAGTAAAAAAGTGAGTGAGCGAGTGAGTATGTGAAAAATCAAAATATCGCATCCCAGAAATTCATAAGATGACATATAGCCAGCTGTGAAATATAAACATGATCATTTTAGAGAATTGTGTTCTGTTAATCAATAAATAAAAATAACGAGCGAAGCTCGGTGCCCCGATATCCTATTATATTAGACGAGCAATTTATGCATTTATGTATCTGGTTATTTTTATATCTGGCTATTTTTATATCTATAGCCGTGTTTCGGATGGACACGTCAAGCCGTCGGTCCCGGCTGCCTAAAAAGCAGTCGTTAGGTCAAACTCGCTGAACGACATTAAAAGGATAATTCATCCTTGAAAAACAGATGATAATTTCGTCGTCTCTCGATAACAGAAGATGCGTGTGCCTGTGTGGGAGAGAGACAGAATTATTTCCAGCTGTGTAATCATAATCAATCAGCGAGAAATTTTATCTAGCTAGACAATTTAATTGATTTGATCAACATAAACTGATTTGTTGACATGACATGATAATCCTCCTAAACTAGTAGTTCTGTGAACAGTAGACCTCACGCAGTATTCTCATCCACAAGTACCTGATTGAAACCATAGACCTTATGGAAATACAGCAATAGACTGGCTTCTCCACACATCTGTGTAATCACTTGTCAGCTGATTTATGATGAATAATTCTATAGTCCTATTTTTACTCTAATATTGGCGTATGAAGGAGGCTCCTTTTTCCTTTTATATTATCCTTGAAATGCAAAATTTTCAAAAACCTTGTATATACGTCGACGCACAATTAAAAAAGGAACATACCCGTCAAATTTCATGAAAATCTATTACCGCGTTTCGCCGTAAATGCGCAACATATAAACATTCAATTAAACATTTAAACATTAAGAAAAATGCCGAACCGTCGACTTGAATCTTAGACCTCATTTCGCTCGGTCAATAATACTACCCGTTCAAAAAAAAACATCTTGAAAATGTATCTCTCCATCAACATTAATAGACAGTAATTGTCTACTAACTTTGTCTTTCCATAAGCTGAGGCCATGATGCTAGTTTGGAGTTATTGATGGAAAACATTTTTTTCTAAATTTTCTTTTATAATCTGATGATTAAAATTGCAACAAATATTATTGAAAAGAAATTGATTTCTAAAATCATGAAAAGTGAGAAATTAAGGTTGTAGGAAATCAGCATTATGGTAGTCTATTTTGTCAATTTCAACACATCTATTTTTCGACAACACAAAATGTTCTCTGATGGTTTGTTTGGATTGGCGTATCGACGGCAGCCAGACCTGATAACAGCGCTCACACTCACATTCCGGGACGACACGTCACGGTACGATAGAACAGAAAGCTCTATGTTTATTTAGAATTTTTTCTAGACATTTTAAATTGATAAATTATTCATAAATTTTTGAGAAAACATAACAACAGGTCAATGTAACTTACTGAGCGCGAGATCTATTGTTCACAGAACTACTAGTTATTGATGGATACAGCCGATAAATCAACCTAAACAAGATATGTCAGAATCGATCAGTTCAAATTCAACCCAATTCATATTCAATCTAATAAATGTGGTAGAAATGTAGAGTGAGAAAGCTAGAATAAGAGTAGAAACAGAATATAGAGCAACAACGCTGGAATAACAGTTGAAATATAAACATATATATTCAACCAGCCAAAGTTGGAATGGAAATATATATATTCTACTGGCCAGACTTGGGATGAACATATATATATTCAACCACAGAATATGGAGAACAACGCTAGAATAAGAGTTGGCATATAGAAATAATTCAACCTTGAGCAGCTGCATATAAATTCGACTTGATTCACGGACAACGTTTATTTGCAGCTTAATGTCACCGTGCCGTGACTGCTGTACTCCAGACAAATGGCTGCCACAGTAAGGTGGAAATAGGATTTCTCCCAGAAATCTTCCGAGAAAAGTTAAACTAGCACTTCTACCTCAATTCGAAAATGGAAAATTCCCAAAAAAATATAAAAGCATACCGAATTTATGTATGGTAGTATATATTTAAATAGAATAAAAGGTCAAATTGAGGAAAACTCGAGATATATATTCGACACAAGAATAACGTTGAATTTTTACAATTTTTTCATTATTTATTTATTTATAATTAATTATTTATTTAACGTTTATTTTTTACAATTCTATGTGCCGGTTGCACAAAAGTTCAATTTTAACCGTGATTAATCCCACGAGAACCAATCAGAGAAGCTGTCTGATAAAAAAACGCCTTCTCTGATTGGTTCTCGTGGAATTGATCACGGTTAAAATTTAACCGGCCTTTGTGTAAACGGGCCTATATGTGTGAATTGAGATTAGATTATTTATTCTCATGAGTAATAATTATTCCACGTGATTCCTTGTCATAAGTGATGGTTAGTAGATATAGTGTCGATTGTCCAAAAGTCTATTGAATTTGAATTGTGATTAAATGACTCGGGAACCAATCAGAGAAGCTCTCTTTCAAAAGGTCTTGTCTGATTGGTTCTCGTGGTATCTAATCATAATCAAATTTTGATGGTGTTTTGTTCAACCGGGCCGTAGTTTTAGGTCTGTATATTTATTTATAAGTTTGTTTAATTTTAAGGGTGATTAGATGACGGTTGAATGCTACGGGAACCAATCAGAGAAGAGAAAATCAGTCTTCAATTTCAGATTTACAAATAAATCACAGTAAATTTGAATTTGACAGACTTCTATGCAACCGGCCCTATAGGTGTTCACTTCAAAATAAGTTACTGTTCATTATTATAATCAATTTTCCGAAGTTTGAAAGAATTATTCAAAATAGACGCAACTGGTGCAGTCATTTAGATAGAATGCCACCTGGAAGAATTCCCGTTGTAGTCCAAAACTATAGACCTACAGGAAAAAGAGATGTGGGGAGACCAAGAAAGAGATGGGTACCGGAACAGGTTCATTAATAAACCTAATCCCTGAAGTGAAGATGATGATGAATTTTCCGAATCATGCAAGTAAGTTGGATATTATTTTACATTTTTGGACTTTATTTTGGTTGTGGAGACTGAAGAGACAGTTATGATAGCCTAACCTTCTATAAATTCGTCAAGCTACTGCAGACGAGAAAATATATAAGAAGACTAGCCGTCAGGCTCGCTTCGCTCGCCATATCCGTCTAGCCAGGGGGCTCCGCCCCCTGGACCCCCGACTGGATCGTCCAAGAATGAGATCAGCAGGCTCGCTTCGCTCGCCTCATTTGGGCATTTTTATCATATGTTAGGACAATCCAGTCGGGGGTCCAGACTAAACGGCTGGCTAAACGGATATGGCGAGCGAAGCGAGCCTGACTGCTAGTAATATAATATTCCCAGGATTGAAGTAGCAGTGCCCAATCAATTTTTCCGCGATAAATGCATTTAAATCTTCAACTTGGTGCCAACCTAACAAAGTCAACTCAACTTAATGCCAACCTGACAAAATTATTAATTTAGTTGCCAGTTAACAACTGTTTCAAAGATTTACTCTATCTAGATTATAGTTCCATAGTAACATATGATATGGAAATTTCAATTATAATTAATAGATTGGGAGAAGAAGAATATACATGCTAAAAGACGAACTTTAAACCCTTAAAAACAACCCTTAGAGTTAAAATATTGCCAAAAGATTTCTTAGTGCGCCTCTAAAGGGCCAACTGAAAATACCTACCAAATTTGAACGTTTTTGGTCCGGTAGATTTTTAGTTATGCGAGTGAGTAAGTGAGTGAGTGAGTCAGTCAGTCAGTCAGTGAGTGAGTGCCATTTCGCTTTTATAAATATAGATACTAGAATATACTCTCTAGTATAGAATATTTTATACTAGAATATTTTTTATTCTCTCTGACCTCAACCTATCTGGAAGTGTTGGGTCCAGGTTAAAGTAAGTTGAGTGAGTTAAGGTTCAGATTAGTTGAGGTGAGTTAAGGTGAGTTAAGGTGAGTTAAGGTGAGGCAACCATTGTAAGGTGAGGCAACGATGAATCATTCATCACGTTGTGTCAGGTCGCATTCAACTGTTAAAACGGGCGGACGAGCTCAGATGCCGTTTTAATAAGATAAGTCACTGTCGTGCTGTTTTCAACACCATACAACTGTAGCTTCCCCTTTATAGTTTGTCAACTATAGAATGACTTTTGTGACTCTAGCGTTCCATCTATAGTTTCTGAACTGTAGTAGCCTTTAACGTGGTCAAGTGGTAGAGAGGAGATTACTGTCCAAACTTCGCCACGTCAACAAATGAAAAAGTCTATTTATCCATCTATAATTTGCCAACTATATTACCATAGTAGCCTTCGTCTTCTTCTTCTTCTTCTTCTTCTTTCAAGGATTAGGCGTACACACCTGTTCCGGTTTCAAAGGATATAACTATTTATTCTACCATCTTTTCAGAGGTCTGCCAATATCCCTTCTACCGTAGGGTCTATATTTCATGACAGCCTTTTGGTATCCTAGTATCTGGCATTCGTTCCACATGGTTTTTCCAGTTCAATCTGTTTATTTCAAGTTGTGCAGCTAATGATGATATTCCTAACTCATTTCTGATGTCATCATTGCGGAATCTGTCTAACTTTGTACAACCTTTCACACTTCGAAGAAAACGCATCTCTGCAGCTTGAACTCTGCTTAATGTTTTCTTCTTGTTAACCCAAGTTTCTGCTCCATACAATAATGTTGGTAGCGCAATCACTTTATAAAACTTTAATTGTGTCTCCTTCCTTGTTCTGTTTTCAACCGGCGTTTTATTGTACCACATAAATGTAGAAATCTATTCAGTTTCAGATCCACATCATTATCAAATCCATATGTGATCTCAACACCCAGGTACTTGAAATAGGACTCTTGTTCGAGTAAAGCGTCATCCAGCATTATTTTGGTCCTGACAGGTGATTTGCCGAAGAATGCCATTGTTTTGGTTTTGCTTTTTGAGATAAACAGTAGCCTTCGTAACTATACTTATTGACCGAGCGAAGTGAGGTCTAATATTCAAGTCGACGGTTTGGCATTTCTCTTGATGTTTAAATATTTATATGTTGCGCATTTACGGCGAAACGCGGTAATAGATTTTCATGAAATTTGACAGGTATGTTCCTTTTTAAATTGCGCGTCGACCTATATACAAGGTTTTTGGAAATTTTGCATTTTAAGGATAATATAAAAGGAAAAAGGAGCCTCCTTCATACGCCAATATTAGAGTAAAAATCAGACTATAGAATTATTCATCATAAATCAGCTGAAAAGTGATTACACAGATGTGTGGAGAAGCCAGTCTATTGCTGTATTTCCATAAGGTCTATAGTTTCAATCAGGTACTTGTGGATGAGAATACGGCGTGAGGTCTACTGTTCAAAGAACTACTATAATATAACATATTCAATCAATTAATTCTATTACTATTAATCAATATTTCTATTAATAATAATTCTATTAACCAATTTTATTACTGCAACTTAGGTCTACGCACAGGTTTTACCTTGTAGGCTACTCCTTAAACATAGATGGACATAAAAAAATATACTGCAGTTTTGGGATCATTTTATATAGTTAATAGTATTTTTCTTGTATTATTTTTATATGTTATAATATTAGATTATTATAATTGTGCATGTTTTTTGAGAAATAAATTTGAATTTGAATTTTGAATTTGAATTTGAATTGAAAGCATCTATTATTGAGTCATTGTCAAAAAATATATGTCTTCGACGAATAAAATATAATTTTTCATTTCAAACATGAATTAACAGTTAATATTACATCAGATATACCGGTAACAGTTATCCCCTCATAGAAGGCAGTGGCAAGGCAGAGAATCAGCATTGCTGTTCTCCTGTCTTCCTCCACTGCCATTATAACGTGGAACTTACTATATAGTCTTCTTATTATATAAGACAATACGTTGGCACGGTCACGTGACTGAATATTGATTAACAATATTCCGAAAAACTCTCAATGAATTTCAGAGATTCGGAACTCGGCCTCCATTAATTTTTAGACGGAATTCTTCTGATCGGCGCTGCATTCAAATCGCGTACAGATTTCCCAGGGGCTTTTCCGGCAGCCGTGAAAAACGTGTGCTGGAAAATCGAGAAAAACGACGACCAGCGGAGAAGGGTTCTGCTTTCCTCGGGAAATCCAGAGACTTTCCGACCACAGTTTTTATTCATTTAAGTCCCGATTTCATTATTCATGAAGAAAGGAAAGTTTCGTGGGGAATATTTGGTCAGCTGTGCTATCTTTTACTTTAAGCACTTACACTAATTTCAATCTGGGAGTCAAGTTCACGGAAAGGTCAGTTTCTCTTTACTATAAAAACTGTAGTTTTCAACCACAGTAGTTTTACCTGTAGTTTTAACCTGTAGTTTAAAAAAACTGTGTTTTTTTACCACAACTGTAGTTGTGGTACACTACTTGAAACTTACTCTCCAAGTTTGGACGCGTTTTAGGGCTTTGTGTCCCATCTTCAGCAGGCCTTCATCTAGAGTAGGTTGATACTCTGTTAGAAGAGAATTGGGAGGAATCAATACATACATTCTCAACCACCCATAAATTTATGGTGAATCCATTCATTTAGCAAATCTAGAACATTCCATTATTGAAAAGAAAAAATCTGGTGTGGCGCACTCACACAACTTTCCTTGCCGTTATGAAAAATGATCACCTGACGCTAGTGTACCCGCGCATCTCAAGTCTACAATTCAAAGATTTGAGCCAGCTGGTGACAGGGCAATAACGCTGGAGAGACACATGAGGTCTGCTATCTCTTCATAGTAAATGATTTAATAGAATCAACAATAATTTGCAATTGAATAATCACATTTTCTCGAATTTAAAGCTTATTTTCAATTTTAGGTGAAAATGTTACTGAACATTAATTGTAGAGATTTTCATGCTCATCTACTCCACTTGTTTTTTTGTTTCAATTGTATCTGAAGCCTGATAATTGGGAATCTATCTGCATTGATGGGGCGAAGCTCCTGAAATTTTTACAGATATGGGACTGTGGCAGTTGATAGAGCTTATCGATGACTATTTTAGGCATGAATTTGATCAAAATCGTTGGAGCCGTTTCCGAGAAAATCACGAAAAACCCTGTTTTTGACAACATTTTCGCCACTTTAGCCGCCATCTTGAATTGCATTTGATCGAAATTGTTCGTGTCGGATCCTTATAATGGAAGGACCTTAAGTTCCAAATTTCAAGTCATTCCGTTAATTGAGAGATGGGATATCGTGTACACAGTAGCACATACACTCATACACACACACACATACAGACCAATACCCAAAAACCAGTTTTTTGGACACAGGGGACCTTGAAACGTATAGAAATTTAGAAATTGGGGTACCTTAATTTTTTTCAGAAAGCAATACTTTCCTTACCTATGGTAATAGGGCAAGGAAAGTAAAAACAGGTGCTATCTTAGAACTTTTTCTGTTCCTGAATATAGTTCATTTGACAGTAAACCTGTTATTAATTTCTTCTTCTTCTCCTTCTTCTTCTTTTCCTCTTCTTCTTCTTCTTCTTCTTCTTCTACTTTCACTTCTTCTTCTTCTTCTTCTTCTTCCCGTTCTTCTTCTTCTTCTTTCTTCTCTTCTTCTTCTTCTTCTTCTCTTCTTCTTCTTCTTCTTCTTCTTCTTCTTTTCTTCTTATTCTTCTTCTTCTTCTACTTCTTCTTCTTCTTCTCTTTTTCTTCTTCCCGTTCTTCTTCTTCTTTTCTTCTTCTTCTTCTTCTTCTTCTTCTTCTTCTTCTCTTCTACTTCTTCTTCTGCTCTTCTTCTTTTCTTCTTCTTCTTCTTCTTCTTTGCTCTTCTTCTTCTTCTTCTCTTCTTCTTCTTCTTCTCTTCCTCTCATCTTCCACGTCCTTTATCGTAATTCCCCAATAGAACATTTTATACTCGTTGACTCTGAAGATACGTTAAGGTGCGTACAGATATACGTGCCGCAAACATGAGCAATTCACTTTTAATCAGCTGACTATATCTGTATTTTTACAGAAACAGTAAGATACAGTTATAGAAAGCTTGATTAAAAGTGAATTGCTCATGTTCGCGGCGCGTAAATCTGTACGCACCTTTACATTACGACATAATACTGGTAGTTCTGTGAACAGTAGACCTCACGCAGTATTCTCATCCACAAGTACCTGATTGAAACTATAGTCCTTATGAAAATACAGCAATAGACTGGCTTCTCCATACATCTGTGTAATCAATTGTTAGCTGATTTATGATGAATAATTCTATAGTCCTATTTTCACTCTAATATTGGCGAATGAAGGAGGCTCCTTTTTCCTTTTATCATCATCATCATCATCATTCTTGGCACCCTCCCTTCCGGCATTCTGCACACATGACCAGCCCATCTCAGCCTCATACTTTTCACAACAGATAAAATACTGGTCTCTTTGAACAATCTTCCTAGTTCCTCGTTTGTTCTCATCCTCCATATTTCATTTTCCTTGATTGCTCCAAAAATTCTTCTTAAAATCTTTCTTTCCCATCTCTGAAGCAGACCTTCTTCTCGTGTAGTCAATGTCCAAGCTTTGGCCCCATATGTCACTTTTCCTTTCATATTATCCTTGAAATGGAAAATTTCAAAAAACCTTGTATATAGGTCGACGCGCAATTAAAAAAAGAACATACCTGTCAAATTTCATGAAAATCTATTACCGCGTTTCGCCGTAAATGCGCAACATATAAATATTTAAACATCAAGAGAAATGCCAAACCGTCGACTTAAATCTTAGACCTCACTTCGCTCGATCAATGATTCACTCAGTCTGCTTCATCTAATAAATGATTAAAATAATAATTCACCCAGTCTTCTGCATTCAATAAAGGGAAAAATTAATCATTCACTCAGTTTGCTTTATCAATAATAAATAAAATATCTTCGGCCAATCGATTCACATCCACAGTCATCTTCTATCGTTTTTGGAAAATTGGGTCGACCACCCAGAAGAGAAAAGTTTCAGCCATGACATCTGCTTCCGGTCTACTTCAAAGGTGGAAAAACAGTTTTCCAAGAAGCTGTCGGGTCGGAAAACCCGCGCTGGAAAATGGAACATAGGTAAACGGCGGTTGGCGAGAATAAGCGACTCCAATTGTGGGGGAAAACTGCAGATAGAAATCATAAAAATTCACACAAAATATCGTGTTTCGGTTGTTATGTTGGGGAAAATTCACGTGGAAAGTGGAAAAACCCTCGGCTGTCACGCAACGAGCCGCGATCACATGTCGTTGCCACGGCACGCCATATTCAAACTCAGCAATTAATTCAGGGGAGAAAAATGTCGCTGGGAAAGTTCGGAATTGACCTGATAACTTAGCTATATAGCTTAATAGATGTATGAAAGAAATTGAAAAATCACACTGAAAATTCCAGCAATCGGATTGATAAAGCTTGGTTGACGTTTTAATGGCAGTGGAGGACGATATGAGATCAGGGTTTTCGATTCTATGCCTTGCTACTGCCTTCTATGAGGGATAACTGATACCGTTATTTCTGATGTAATATTAACTGTTAATTCATGTTTGAAATGAGAAATTAAATTTTATTCGTCTAAAAAATATATTTGTCAATGACTCAATAATAGATGCTTTCAATTGATTGAATATGTTATATTATAGTAGTTCTTTGAACAGTAGATCTCACGCCGTATTCTCATCCACAAGTACCTGATTGAAACTATAGACCTTATGGAAATACAGCAATAGACTGGCTTCTCCACACATCTGTGTAATCACTTGTCAGCTGATTTATGATGAATAATTCTATAGTCTGATTTTTACTCTAATATTGGCGTATCAATATTCAACTGTTCATTCTTGTTTAAAATGATCAACTATATTTTATTCGTCAAAAATGTATTTCTATGATTGAATAATAACATTGTATAATTGAGATGAAATATTTTGTTAATTAGCCACATTTCTACATTGTTGAAGAATGGCAGAGATAGAGAAGGATAGTTCTATATGCTATGTCGAATGATAGAAAAGGATAGCAACGCCAATATAAATCCATAATCCAAAGGAGTTCTTATGATATTAGAATGATTATTTAAATTCCAAACACAAAATCAAAGGGAATTTCTAGCAAGAGCAAGTCATGAAAAACACGTAACCAAATAGAAATAAACTATTAAAAGATGATACAAATTCTACACAAAATTCAAAGGGAATTTCTAGCAAGAGCTAGTCATGGAATACACTAAGTGCCCGGTTAAATTTTAACCGTGATTAATTCTACGAGAACCAATCAGGGAAGCCGTCTCTTCAAAAACACCTTCTCTCATTAGTTCTCGTGAAATTAATCACGGTTTAAATTCAAACGGCTGTTGTGCAACCGGGCCTTAAATTGTGAAAATAAACTCTCAATCTTTTCAACAAGTTCAATTTTCACATCGGAATCGTTTGACAGTAATCTAATACCAGCAATCCAAACAATCTAGTGACAACATCCAATCCTAAGTAGCCGTTATTCGAGTGGAAATAAAATGATCAAATCTAAATTGATGGAAAGATTTGCGCATGCGTAGACGGTAACAGATTGGATGGAAAAGTGTGATTAAAGAAGGAAAAGCGAGGAAGGAAAGTCATTAGTCAAGAAGTGGCTGAGGGTGAATCTGTTTTCGAGCCGTTATCTATCATTTCCTCTTCTCTCACTCACTCAAACTCTCTCTCTCTCTCTGCTTAAGAGGCCAATTCGATCAATCTCAATCTCGGTGCCGAATTAATGATGCCCTAAAAGTGTGCAAGAGAGAATAAAAATACTGCAAAACACTGGTCACAAATCAGCTGCTACTTCACTCTAGAAAACAATCGTTTCAATCCAAATTGATTCAGCAATTCTTCATTCATAGACTGGTGGAAATTGAGAAGATTCATTTTGTGAAAGGCTGTTGAAGTAGTATTTCTTCATTCATAATCTGAAAGAATGTCTTTCTTTCTCCTTCATAATCTAGTCCTGAAAGCTTCATTCATAACCTGAACAAATTGAGAGATTTGTCGATTCAGAAGGTCTCTGATACGTTGAAACTGGTTATGATTTGATAAAATCTGGTGTGGCGCACTCACACAACTTTCCTTGCCGTTATGAAAGTTGTCACCTGACGCTAGTGTTCCCGCGCATCTCAATTCAAAGATTTGAGCCAGCTGGTGACAGGGCAATAACGCAGGAGACACACGAGGTCTGCTATCTCTTCATAGTGAATCATTTAATAGAATCAACAGTTGCCAACAGTTTGCAATAATTGGATAATCAAATTTTCTCGAATTTCAAGCTTATTTTCAATTTTAGGTGGTAATGCTACTGAACATTAATCGCAGAGATTTTCATGCTCAATCTTTTCCACTTGAAATTTTCTGTTCAAATTTTATGTGAAGGCTGATAATTGAGAATCTAAAATCGAACTTTGCATAGATGGGGGCGGAGCTCCTGAAATTTTTACAGATATGGGACTTGTGGCAGTTGATAGAGCTTATCGATGACTATTTCAGGTATAACTTTAATCAAAATCGTTGGAGCCGTTTTCGAGAAAATCGCGAAAAACCTGTTTTTGACAACATTTTCGCCATTTCAGTCGCCATCTTGAATCGCATTTGATCGAAATTGTTCGTGTCGGATCCTAAAGGTATTGTAAGGAGCTTACGTTCCAAATTTCAAGTCATTCCGTTAATTGGGAGATGAGATATCGTGTACAAAGACGCTCATACACACACACACACACACACACACACACACACACACACACACACATACAGACCAATACCCCAAAAACCACTTTTTTGGACTCAGGGGACCTTGAAACGTATAGAAATTTAGAAAATTGGGGTTCCTTAATTTTTTTCGGAAAGAAATACTTTACTTACCTACGGTAATAGGGCAAGGAAAGTAATATGTGAGCTCCAACCTGAAAGCCACGAAGCTCCTACCTTCAAAGTTCAAACCATCACATTCCATTACACTCGCATTCGACAAGGCAGATAGCGCTATCATTATCTAGCTACTTGATCACGTGACAATATACACAGGCTACACATGTAAGCTATCAATTAGAGGATCGTTCATCCCTGCTGCAACCTAGATGTAATATCAATTACACCAGGAAAATAAACACAGTGCGACCAACAACGGCAAATTGATACGATACGGTACGACACGATACGATACGATAAGGACTGGTAACATCAACACGGATGATATAGTGAGGGAAAATATACACAGTGCGACTAGCAACGGTTAATTGATATGATACGGTACGGCACGATACGATACGATAAAGACGGTTAGATCAACACAGATGATAATATATTATAGTGAGGTTCATGTTATGATGGCAGTGGAGAAAGATAGCAAAACAGCGTTGCCGATTCTCTGCCATGACACTGGCTTATATAGCTGACTAGCCGACAGGCTCGCTTCGCTCGCCATATCCGTCTAGCAAGGGGGCTCCGCCCCCTGGACCCCCGACTTGATCGTCCGGGAATGAGATCAGCAGGCTCGCTTCGCTCGCCTGCATTTTTCATTTGAGCATTTTTATCATATGTTAGGACGATCCAGTCGGGGGTCCAGACTAAACGTGCGGCTAAACGGATATGGCGAGCGAAGCGAGCCTGACGGCTAGTAATATAATATTCCCAGGATTGAAGTAGCAGTGCACAATCAATTTTTCCCTGATTAATGCATTTAAATCTTCAACTAGGTGTCAACCTAACAAAGTCAACTCAACTTAATGCCAACCTGACAAAATTATTAATTTAGTTGCCAGTTAACAACTGTTTCGACGAGGTATTCTATCTAGATTATAGTTCTATAGTAACATATGATATGGAAATTTCAATTATAATTAACATATTGGGAGAAGAAGAATATACATGCTAAAAGACGAACTTTAAACCCTTAAAAATAACCCTTAGAGTTAAAATATTGCCAAAAGATTTCTTAGTGCGCCTCTAAAGGGCCAACTGAACATACCTACCAAATTTGAACGTTTTTGGTCCGGTAGATTTTTAGTTCTGCGAGTGAGTGAGTGAGTGAGTGAGTGAGTGAGTCAGTCAGTGAGTGAGTGCCATTTCGCTTTTATATATATAGATACCGATTTAATTGTATGATGTAATATCAACTGGTCATTCTTGTTTGAAATAATCAATTATATTTTTTTCGTCAAGAAATATTATTTTACAATGATAAAATAATATTTTTTCATAATTGAATATTCTGTTAATGAATTAATATCGGGGCACCGAGCTTCGCTCGTTATTTTTATTTAATGATAAACAGAACACAATATTCTCTAAAATGATCGTGTTTATATTTCACAGCTGTCTATACGTCATCTTATGAATTTCGGGGAAACGATATTTTGATTTTTCACATACTCACTTTTTTACAATCCAATCCACAGCTGTTTCAGCCAAGGATGAATTATCCTTTTAATGTCGTTCAGCGAGTTTTCCAAGGATGAGACCTAGTGCAATGGAATCTTTATATCATAAACCTACTATGTTCCAAATTTCGTGAAAATCGTTAGAGCCGTTTTCGAGATCCGTTGAACATAAATGACCAGATAAAAAATAGCCATATATAAAAATAACCAGATATAAAAATAACCAGTTATAAAAATAACCAGATATAAAAATAACCCAGATATAAAAATAACCAGATATATTAAATACAGAAATTGCTCGCTTAATATAATAGGATATCTCTTCATTGTTGAAAAACGATCTGGCAAAGTTGCAGAGCTAGAGAAGAGCGCTATCTGCTTTGCCGCATGATAGACAAGAACAGCAACACCAATGTTAATCAAATACTGCCATTGTAACGTGAACCTCTCTGTAGTCCCTTAATCCCCGTGATCCCCTCTGTAGTGCAATCGGCATTGCTAATTCGAGTAATCAACAATCGGCATTGCAAAATCGAGCAATCACAGCGGTTACACACGTGATACAGCACGCTCTCTCAACTTTGATGATACCAACCACTCTAATTGAATTAGCAATAAATAGGTGACTCACTCTCAGTATCTCACCCCTTACTGTCAGATCACGTGATTCTGTGATTGAGAAGCTTAACCTTTCTCACTCCCCCCCCCCTCAAGAACTTTACCGTGGATGAGATTAGATGCAAGGTGAACAAATTTAAATCTAAGTGTTTAGAGGTATCATGTCGAAAGTTACAACATATTCTGGCTTATCCACAATTTCAAAATAAATGACGATTTAGCTAATAAATTGGAGAGGTGTTGATTATGCATGAAGGACCAATCAGAAAAATGAGTAGAGCTGATAGAATAGCCCACTGTAAGGCTGCGTTTACACCGGAGTTAATAACACGAGTTATAAACAAAAAGTTATCAACTTGACTAAATCGTCAAAAATTAATAACAAAAGTTAATAACTCGTGTTTTTAACAGAAAATTCCTTGTTATTAACACGATCTTGCTACCAATATAATTGACTTCCATATGATATCATTTAACTAGAGTATTCATATGATTGACCGAGCGAAGTGAGACCGTAGACCTCACGCAGTATTCTCATCCACGAGTACCTGATTAAAACTATAGACCTTATGGAAATACAGCAATAGACTGGGTTCTCCACACATCTGTGTAATCACTTGTCAGCTGATTTATGATGAATAATTCTATAGTCTGATTTTTACTGTAATATTGGCGTATGAAGGAGGCTTCTTTTTCCTTTTATATTATTCTTGAAATGCAAAATTTTCAAAAACCTTGTATATACGTCGACGCGCAATTGAAAAAGGAACATACCTGTCAAATTTTATGAAAATCTATTACCGCATTTCGCCGTAAATGCGCAACATAAAAACATTTAAACATTAAGAGAAATGCCAAACCGTCGACTTGAATCTTAGATCTCACTTCGCTCGGTCAATTAGGTTACATATAGTCCGAAATAGGTTGACACTTGTAGTTCTTCATTTCACAAAACTCTCAGTCAAAATTGGAATCAGTCGTTCAATATATTTTGTGCTTATTGATTGTAATTCCGTTATTCAATTTTGTTCATAATCTAAATTCGAAATATCATGTTTGTGAGTGTTTTTTTACTGTAATAAGGGCCGTTTGCACAGTGAGAGTTTAAACTAAATTCATTTTCAACTGGATTAAACTGTATCAAGTCTCGTTTGTTATAATATAATTCATTTTGAGTTCAAGCCACCACCTGATTGAAATCAGTTTAAGCTTTGACTGTGGAAACCTAGATAAGGTCCTTGATAAGACAAGTGGAAGAAACATAGCCTAACCTACTTTTCAGACTCTGTCATCACCTAAATTTGGGAAAAATAACACAAGGATTGCCCTATTATTTTATCTACCAATGTTATTACATCAGTGTCTTTTGTAACATAAATAAATAAATTAATAAATATTGGAAAAAAAAAAAAAAAAACAACACCAAGTACCAAAAGAGTGGTTGCAGTCCCTGGTTATATCCCTATTCAAAAAAGGAAGTAGAGCAGATCCTCAAAATTATAGAGGTATCAGTCTTCTGGATACAACATACAAAGTCTATGCCAGAATTCTAAACAATAGATTGAAAATAATCACTGATGTACTTCTCCTGGAAGAACAGATGGGCTTCCGAAAAGGTAGGTCATGCACCGATGCAGTTTTCGCTTTGAATCAAATTATATCAAAACGAAGAGAATATAATCTAGAGACACACTTAGCTTTTATAGACTTCACAAAGGCTTTTGATTCAGTAAATCGCAACTTACTATGGTCAATTCTGGATTCGAGAGGATATCCCAAGCATATAATTCAATCTTTGCAGAGCCTATATGTAAAAACGACTATACGTTTACAAGTAAAGGACGGTTTGAGTAAGGTCATTGATATAAACAAGGGTGTAAGGCAAGGATGCTGTATATCTCCGACATTATTTAATATTTACGTGGACGACATGTTACGAGCATGGAAAAATTTGGCTGACTCAGGTATACAGTTATCAGCCCATACATCTGTTAACTCAATCATGTATGCAGATGACCTTACAATAATTCAAGAGAATGAGGACGCCTTACAGAAAGCGATGTTTATGCTGGACAGAGTTTCTCAGAAATATAATTTAAAGATATCAGCTAAGAAAACAAAATCAATGGCTTTCAAAGGTAAATATCCATCCAGAACCAAGATAGAATTGAATGGGAAGATAATAGAACAGGTGAAAAATTTCAATTATCTTGGCAATGATCTAACCTATGATACGGATAAAGATATTCATAACAAAGTATCAAAGTTCCAACTAATATGTGGCAATATTCATAGAAACCTCAAAAATAAAACAAGGCAGGATACTAGAATCAAATTCTTCAATACCATCGCTGTACCAACGCTGCTTTACGGAAGTGAGAATTGGATCCACACATGTAGAGTAGACAGCAAGATTCAAGCTGCAGAAATGAGGTTTCTAAGAAGTGTGTTTGGCTGCACTAGAGCAGATAGAATCAGAAATGAGGAGATAAGAAGAGCTTTATCTGTTACACCTTTACATGGAAAAATCATTCAAAACAGAATAAATTGGTGCAGTCATTTGAATAGAATGCCTCCTGGACGAATACCTTTGGAGGCTAAATGCTATAAACCTACTGGGAAAAGAGACGTGGGAAGACCGAGGAAAAGATGGGTGCCGGAACAGGTTCTTTAACAAACCTAATCCTTGAAGTGAAGAAGAAGAAGAAGAAGAATATTGGAATCATCTACTAGCAAATTAAATTGCACCAGTAGCTAGAATGGTTGACTCCCATTTGCAGCTGAAATACCCTGCAATTACTGAAAAAAACACAGTACCATCATAGCAACTTTAGTAGACTGTCCACTAACTTTGCTATCATAGAACTTAAGACCTTCCACAATCAATATTACCTAGACTAGGAAGAGTAGGTGGGGGAAAGATAATAGCCACGTTGGGAAATTATAACCGACTTCTCTTCTGATGGTATAACAAATTATAAAGACAAAGAAAGAAAAGAAATACAACGTATTCAAGAAGAAAGACAAACAGAGAAAGAGAACGTCGAGGTGTAATAAGAAATTGGGGAAAAGAGACAAGAAACTAATCCCTGTAATTAGTGAGAAAAGGAGGGAAACTGGATGTAGCCTACTGTAACAAGAGAAAGTGAGATAGAAATGATGAGGAATATAAAGAGGTTATGGGAAAGAAGAACGAGTCTCTGTGATTATAGGGAGATCCACGTTATAATTGCATTGAAGAAAGATAGCAGAACAGCGTTGCCGATTCTCTGCCTTGCCACTGCCTTCTGTATAAGATTACCAGTCTGTCCGGAAGACCTGATACCGGTATATCTGATGTAATATTAACTGTTAATTCTTGATAGAAAAAATCTATTATATTTTATTCATCAAGAAAATATATTTTGCAATGATTCAGTGATGAATTTTCGTAATATTGAAATTAAATGTTTCGTCAATTAGTTATATTTCTACATTGTTAAAAACCAATCTAGAAACTTTTTGTGTAGTTGAGAAGTTGATATTGTGGTAATTATTCATATTGAATGAAAAAGACTAAGAAATAGTCAAAAACCACAGATTTATTGATACTTGGAATAAACAGAGTTTATCAGATAATAAATAGTTTATCATATTGATAAACAGAGATTGACAATGGTGTAATAACCGAAACCGGTCTTTCTAAGTATCAATAAATCTGTGGTTTTTTTGACAATTTCTTAGTCTTTTTCATTCAACAATCTAGAAACGTTGCAGAGGTAGAAGAGGATAGTGCTATCTGCTTTGTAGAATGATAGACAAGGATAGCACACTAATGTTTATCTCATGCTGCTACCGTATAACGTTGATCTCACTATGGGGAATTTAAAATGATACAAGGATAAATGAATGTACTTATAACAAGAAAGAGGAAGAAAGAGATATGAAGAAAGGAAGGGACTGAGAGAGGGTGAGATAGACAGAGACAGAGATGAAAGAGCTGAGTTGAACTGAATAATTGCCTTCATTGAGGGCGGAGTTAGGACTCTGGGTCCTCTCTGCCACACAACCCTCAAGAGAAAGACACAGAGAAAAAAAGATAGAGAAATAATCTGTGTGTTGAAAGAGGAAGAAGAGAAAAAGAGGATGTTTGTAAGGAAAGAAAGATAGAGAGTGAATAATAATTATTATCATAATATTATATCGAATGACCTGGCTGGCTCAGCTTGTCATGAATGACTTAATCCATGTGATGAAAGGAGAGGGTAGAATTATTGAATGTAGCTACAGAAACAAAGAGAGAGAATCCTTGTAATGATGAGGGTTTTGGAAGTAGCAGAAGACAGAATATGTATGTTCTTATAGGACGAAAGAGAGAGAAATTTGGAGATTAACGGGTTTGGGATGAAAGGTAATGAGGGATTTCGAAATAGCAGAGGACAGAATATGAGTGTTTCTGTAGGAAGAAAGAGAGGAAATTTAGGAGATTAACGTTATTTGGATGAAAGGTAGCCAGGTCGTCTAGTGGTTTGTAGAACAGTAGTAATACAGCAATGCAGTAAGCGTTTTGCAACTATCTCTCTCTAATGATCAGCGTTTTACAACTTTCTCTCTCCATCTTATAAGCCACGTTTTGCCTCTATCTCACTCCATTTCAGCAGCCACGTTTTGCAACTAGCTCTCTCCATCTTATAAGCAGTGTTTAGCAATCTCTCTCCATCTTATAAGCCACGCTTGCAACTATCTCTCTCCATCATATAAGCTACGTTTTGCAACTATCTCTGTTCATCTTATAATCAGCGTTTTGCACTATCTCTCTCCATATTATAAGCAGCGTTTTGCAACTATCTCCATCCATCTTATAAGCCACGTTTTGCAACAATCCCTCTCCATCTTATAAGCAGCGTTTTGCAACTATCTCTCTCCATTTTATAAGCAGTGTTTTCCATCTATCATTCTTTATTTTATAAGCAGTGTTTTGTATATATCTTTGTCCATCTTACAAGCAGCGTTTTGTATCTATCTCTCTCCATCTTATAGGTAGCGTTTTACTTCTATCATTCTTTCTCCTTCTTATAAGTCACATTTTGCAACTATCTCTATCCATCTTATAAGCAGCGTCTTGCATCTATCTCTCTCCATCTTACAAGAAACGTTCTGCAACTATCTCTCTACATATAATAAGTCACGTTTTGCAACTATCTCACTCCATCTTATAAGCAGCGTTTTGCAACTATCTCTCTCCATCTTATAAGCCACGTTTTGCAACTATCTCTCTCCATCTTGTAAGCAACGTTTTGCCTCTATCTCACTCCATCTTATAAGCCACATTTTGCAACTATCTCTCCCCATCTTATAAGCAGTGTTTTCCATCTATCTTTTTCCATCTTGTAAGCAACGTTCTGCAACTATCTCTCTCCATCTTATAAGCCACGTTTGCAACTATCTCTCTCCATCTTTTAAGCAGCATTTTGCAACCATCTCTCTCCATCCTATAAGCAGCGTTTAGCAACTAACTCTGCCCATATTATCTAATCTTATAAGCAGCGTTTTGCAACTATCTCTCTTCATCTTATAGGCAGCGTGTTGTATCTATCTCTCTCCATCTTATAAGCAGCGTTTTGCATCTATCTCTCTCCGTCTTACAAGCAGCATTTTGAATCTCTCTCTCTCTCTCTCCATCTTGTAAGCCAAGTCTGGCAAGCTAAAAAATTCAAATGCATGTTTCCATAGTGGCGGTTTATCCTTGGATGGCTCAGGGCTGCATTCCATGTAGCTTGAATTATCATCTAAATACCAGTCTGCAATACAAGCTTTCTGATTGCTGATTCTTGGTTGTTTTCAATATTATTGATTGAGTTAGGTTCTATAGTGAGGTCCACGTTATAATGGCAGTAGATAAAGATAGGAGAATAGCGATGCCGATTCTCTGCATTTAATTAATTATATTTCTACACTGTCAAAAACATAATTGGCATCGTTGTGGACCTAGAAAAAGA
Source organism: Nilaparvata lugens (assembly GCF_014356525.2). Lineage (NCBI taxonomy): Eukaryota > Metazoa > Arthropoda > Insecta > Hemiptera > Delphacidae > Nilaparvata > Nilaparvata lugens. The sequence continues at coordinate 3,981,472 of NC_052511.1, forward strand.
TAGTACCACCGGCTTTGTCGAATGATAGACATGGATAGCAAAACCAAAGTTGATCAAATACTGTCATTATAACGTGGACCTCACTATAGGGGAGATTGTATTTCAATGAAGAAGTAAATCCAAATTTTAAAATTAAGATTATCGAATCTCTCCATGTTATTGATAACTGTGTTTCTGAGGCTTAAACTTATTATATGGTATGACTAGTGTGTTCCAGTACTTGAGAAATAAAAACTCTTCTATTAATGTACTATAGTGAGGTCCAAGTTATAATGGCAGTATTTTATTAACATTGATGTTGCTTTCCTTGTCTATCATTCTACAAAAATAAAAAATGGTTGCAAAACGTGGCTTATAAGATGGAGAGAGATAAATATATTTTTCAATGATCGAATAAAGAATTTCCATAATTGAGATAAAATATTTTGTCAATTAATTATGTTTATGCATTGTTGGAAGACGATCTGGCAACGTTGTGGAGTTGGGAAGGGTCAGCACTATCTGTTTTATTGAATGATAGACAATGATAGCAACACCAATGTTATTCAAATACTGCCAATATAACGTGGATTCAGTTATAGACAGAGCATCCATTGATAAGGGTATATCAACCAATCAGGACCACTGAACAAATTCAAAGAAATATGTATATTCGTTCATGTAATGGTTTCATAGGAACTAAGAAAAAGCGTATTGCGGGAATACCAAGAGAGGTCTGGATTCTTTCCAAATAAAATTTGGTTCATTTATGCTTGTAGAAATCCTTGACAGTGATCATTCTTTTCAGGGTCAACCAGCTTTGAAAAAGTGTTCAAGTCTTTCAATTATAAGCCTCGCAGTAGTGATGCACTTATGAAGCCACGTTTATACCAGAGTTGTCATCTGACATTTTACAAGTCACGTCAATTTGTTGCCAATTTTTTAAAAAACATTCAACTTGTTTCTACGGAAAAATTTGACAACTTTCTCCAAGAAAACTGTTTGGGAAGAATATGACTGGCCTGTGGCGTTCTCAAGCTACTTGCTTCCTATTGGTAGTGAGCTGTGAAAGTGGAATGGCGGCTAACCAACCTATTGACCAATCAGAGAGCTGCTTGGTTTTTGTGACTCTTGACTTAGGACTGTAATCCACCTCCACTTCCACATCAATTTCCTGAGAAGTGCTTCTAACTATAAAATTATTATAGTGAAATTATTTAATAGATTTTATTTATTTATATAACATTGGTGTTGCTATCATTGTCTATCATTCAATAAAACAGGTAGTGCTGTCCCTTCCTAACTCCACAGCGTTGCCTGATCGTCTTCGAAGAATGCATAAACATAATTAATTGACAAAATATTTTATCTCAAAAATGGAAATTCATTATCCAATCATTGAAAAATATATTTTCTTGAAGAATAGAATAATATCGGGGCACCGAGCTTCGCTCGTTATTTTTATTTGTTGATAAAATAGAACACAATTCTCTAAAATGATCGTGTTCATATTTCACAGTTGGCTATACGTCATCTTATGAATTTCGAGGATGCGATATTTTGATTTTTCACATACTCACTCTTTTACTATCCACAGCCGTTTCAGTCAATGATGAATTATCCTTTTAATGTCGTTCAGCGAGTTTTCCAAGGATGAGACCTAGTGCAATCGAATCTTTATATCATAAACCTACTATGTTCCAAATTTCGTGAAAATCGTTAGAGCCGTTTTCAAGATCTGTTAAACATAAATAGCCAGATATAAAAATAACCAGATATAAAAATAACCAGATATAAAAATAACCGGATATAAAAATAACCAGATACATAAATACAGAAATTGCACGCTTAATATAATATGATAATAATTGACTATCTCAAACGGGAATGAACAGTTGATATTAAGTTAGATATACCTATATCAGCTATCCTCTTATTATGTACCTCGTAGTTTTTTGAATCTAGTTACAATATTTTCAATCTCTTTTGGGCAACATCAAATCAGATGAAATTCTAGTTCCAACGCTTAAGAATGTTCATCACTCATTTTATTTATTTATTTATTAGATAGAGCGAACAATACAATAGTCGGACAAGAAAAAACAGGCTATTGCCCAAAACTTCTTCAATTTCCTGATTTTGTCACAAATCGTCCAAATATTATGCAGGTTATGTTCACTTCAATTTCAACACCAAATCTTCAATCTGAAACTATGAATCAGAATAAAACAAAGAATTTCAAATTTAGATAGATTGATAATGAAACTTCCGTTAAAACAAAAACCAAACTTCAAATATTCACAAAATATAGAATAAAATCACTTAAATTTTGAGCTCGAAAATATCACTTTCACCATAGCTACAACAGCTGTTAAGTTAAGTTAATTTAAGTTACTTTATGACCTTATTTCATTTTCCAATTTTTTCTTATCAAATGAGGCAATCTACAAATGAATGGCGCCTTGTTGATGCTGGATCCAGTAGCTCTTCAAAGTATTTTTAGTCTTCTAGGAGAGTTTATTATTGGAATCCTACTCAATACCAGTTCTCATATATGTTTTTTACTCGTTTTGCCTAGTTGGTCTTCTGGACTACTCCAAACAAAGAATCTTATTCATCAATTCATTTAATCATCACTCCATCATGTGATTTATTTATCCCGGCATCATGTGATTTATTCAAGAATCATTGATCCAGTATGAGTGAATAACTTTGCCATAGAACAAGCCAATAACTTGATTGTTTTGGATCTTTCATTCCCTTATTTGATTAGATTGAATCAACTTCTCGATTTTACTCCAAATTTTTCTTCAAATCAATTGAATCACGTAGAATCTATTCATTTATTTATTAACAGCGCCCCAAATCATCATATATTATAGAATAATACATGATCGGTAGAAGACAACATACTAAACCTAAAACTGTCTCCCTAATTTTCATCGATAGAAAGTTAACAAAAAATGAGTTAATAATAATAATAATAATAATAAAAAAGTTTTTAAGCCTCTGATCTGGAGAAGAGTGAATGAGTCTCTGCTTTGAATTGCAACTATTTTAGTCTTAAGATCAGAATTGATCTCCGGCTACTTAGTTATTAAGACAAAAAATATTTTTCAATAATAATAATAATATCGAATGACCTGGCTGGCTGAGGTATGGTGTCAGAGTTTTCAGGTCGCAACTGATCGATTTCAGGGCCTCTGACATGACTTAACGACTGCTTTTTAGGCAGTTTGAAAGGCTTAACGTGTCCATCCGAAACACGGGAGTGGCCCGAGATAAATATCTTGCCCGGACCGGGATTTGAACCCGGGCCTCTGAATCATAAATAAAAAATAAGGTTTCACATTGAATATTAACACATCATAATTTCGAAGAAGAATAAATGTTATACAGTGTTTTCCTGCAAGAGAGGTTTCAAAATTTCTCCCTGATCAATAATCTAAACGTTATTAATTTGTTATCCAGTATTTTTCATCAATAGATAGTCATTGAAGATATATTTGGTATTCCAAAATTTTCCCTCATTAATAATGTGAGCGTTATTCATTTGTTGTGATTCACTATTATTTATCAACGTATATTAAATGAATCGTATGCTTCTGAAACCTTGAACAATTGTAAAATCCTAATTTGCAATTTCTCAGAATCTATCATTCTTTTTGCAAGATGAATTTCTTATCAATGGAATAAGATGTCTATGTATTTACATCAAGGTTATATCCATGTTTTTATCTCTTCAATTAAATTTCTCCCTGATCAATAATCTAAACGTTATTAATTTGTTATCCAGTATTTTTCATCAATAGATAGTCATTGAAGATATATTTGGTATTCCAAAATTTTCCCTCATTAATAATGTAAGCGTTATTCATGTGTTGTTATTTAATATCATTGATTAACATTTATTAAATGAACCGAATCATTTTGAAACCTTGAACATTCGTGAATTCCCAATTTGCAATTTCTCAGAACCTATCATTCTTTCTGCAAGTTGAATTTCTTATCAATGGAATAAAATGTCTATGCATTTACATCAAGGCTATATTAATGTTTTTATATCTTCAATTCATCCAGTATGAAACCACTTTTCCGCGGTCTAAGAAGCCTAATAACTCAATCTCTTTTTCTGTTTCCTTTTTCGTCTCAAGATGATTATTAATGAGTGTGCATGAGTCATCATGCATTTGATGCAGTATGAATATTAGTATGAGGAAAACAGTTTAATGATGTTGTCTCGAATAAAAACTCACTGAGATCAGAGGTTATCTTTGTTTTGTCTTCAAAGGAATTGACCGTTTTTCCTGTTAAATACTCCTCTTATTGAATAATCAACACTTTTTCTATCTTTGTAAGAGTACTATGATATATTTCCTCCCTCCTCCCATTGAATCATGTTACTGTTACTGTTTTTATTTGAGGGAACTGAGAAAATTCCCCGACTTCTTTCCGTAGTAGTCAATTGGATAATCAACAAGACTGTTTTTATTTCTTCGAAAGTACCACAATCTTCCCCCACTCCTCGTATCCATTTCCCTTCCCCTGAAGTGCATCTTGCATTGCTCGAAATCTTTGAATGAAGCTTCAGTTTGTTAGTGACGGTCTTTGGATATTCATTCAACATGGGTGAGTTAAACAGTCACTTCAAGTTCAAGCTATTTCATTTCATTACTGTCTTTATCATTTTACATACATCTTACATTTCTGTTGACTTTATATATTTATGACTTTATCCCTTTTCTGTATAGGGCTACTTCTAATATAAATATAAAGAAAAATAAAAATCTCAATACCCTTTTAGAAATATTTTATCACAACATGAAAATGGCATAAATGTCCAAAAAAACATGGTGTGATAAAATATTTCTAAAAGGGTACTGAGATTTTTATTTTTCTTTATATTTATTTATGACTTTTTCTGGATGACTTGATGTTATTCAATAGTAGAGCCGTTAATCATAGTCCACAATATACTGAGAAACTTCTTTGTATTGTGTTTTGGTGTATCATCATCTCCTTTTACTATTTGATACGCAAAAGAAATAAAATTGAGTGTACAGGATTGAATTTCAGTGAATAGAATTGAACTTCAATGGAATTTTGTAAAGTTACTTTTTGTCATACTTACTCAAATGCAGCTGTTTTCCATGCATTAAATCGAGCCGGTAAACAGCTGTTTGCAGAACAAGAAAACATGTGATTTTCATTATCATATGTTCTCTTTACAGTCGAGTATGTTAGGACTCTACTGAGTCCTAATAACATCTGAGTAATTAATATACTAACTCAAAAAAATAAAGAACTCATTTAAGGAGTTTCAAGTTATAAGGACTCATCTGAAATCTTATAATTTAGGCCTTTATTATTTTATTTGAGCTCGAAGGGCTGTCTGTTATGAACTACGCGCTACGGGCTAGGTCATGTTTATAGAATGCAGTAGCTCGAGCAGCAGCAGGTAATGGTTTCTGTTTTTCAGCAATATTATTTTTTCACAGATAAGTATGACAAAAAATACTGTACGTAACTTGTACGGTAACGTATTTCCCGCATTCGTATGATAATTCTGCCCTAAACGTAGTTGAGGGCAGAAACAATCATACTTCTGCGGTAAATTATCGTTACCGGACTTGTTACGTAAAGTACTATTGAAATCTTATCACAAAGAATTAATAATAATAATTTCTCTGGATTTTGGACGACACATCCAGAGGAGTTTATTCATAAATTCAGGAACATTACATATTTTTTTTCATACATTTTCAATAATATAACAATATTCAAGGTTCTCAAAATGATACCTCACTATATAATATATATGTCGAGGTTATCATCAGATTAATATAAATTTATGCTACAACAGATAATACAAAAATTCCAAAAAATCTAAAACTATATCTATTACTAAGATATAGTAAGTTTTATCAGAGATTGACAATGGTGTAATAATCGAAACCGGTCTTTGTAAGTTAGTATCAAGAAATCTGTGGTTTTTTGATAATTTCTTAGTCTTTTTCATTCAATATGAGTAATTACCACAATATCAACTTCTCAACTACACAAAAAGTCTATTACTGAGCATCACCTAGTACAAATTTCTAATACTCTTAGAATATTCTATTTCAAAAATGACCAGCTTTGGTGACAATGCACATTATGAAGTGCCAAAATTGAAGTCATTAATATCATAGATAAACAATAGCGTAAGTAGATATCCCATGGTATAGGGAATTTATGTCGCAACTTTTACTGTTATCTCAAGCCGATTACTGTCGATTATTGTAAATTTTTACTGTTTTGTTGGGGTGATAGTGTATGAACGGCACAATTTGAGAGACTACCAGCGTCACATAGCTGCATAGGAAAGAACTACGTGAACTATCGGCTTGGGATAATAGTAAAAGTTGCGACATAAACGCCCTATACCATGGGATATCTACTTACGCTATCGTTTCTCTATGTTAATATCACTTAAAATCTCACATCCTCACCGACTTACTTCCATGAATAATGAACAGAAAAGCTATGAATCAAAGATCCAAATTAGACCCTGAATACAAATCTGATTATACTAATGAGGTAAGCAGACTAGAGAGTGTTTTATCAAAACAAATTATTGTAGGCGTGTGAAAAGATGAACGATCTCTGTAGCACAAGAAAAATTATCAGCCTCTGATGTCTCTCAAGGGAGAACAGAAAGATAAATTGAAGGCTTCAAGTGAAGCGTTCCCTCCATTTTTCCTTCTTCTTTCTTCTGAATAACTTCTATCTTTTTCTCTCTTGCTTCTGAATATAGACCTCCATTGTATCACTCGATCATTTTCTCTTTCGCCTGCTTCGCTGTGTATCTGTAGCTCTCTTTATCCTTTGAACTGGTGTTTCTTTCTACTTTGCAAGTGTTCTGTATTATCTTCAGTGGCAGGTTTATTAGAATGATAAACCTTTATCCAAGAAATCTTCTAGTTGAGTGCATCAATCATTAGCATACAATATCATTTTGAAGATACAACAATCTTCCTGAATTTAGCTACACCTTTATCTGTTTCATCAAACACAAAATGTAGCCTATTCATCCAAATCTTGTTATTTTTCGTCAATTCGTTTTCAATTGAGAAATCCAACGGTATCTGACCGCACCGCCATTTTGTCCATTTTATAAGATCATGAAACGCAGAGCTAGGTTCTGTCTAATTATTAGATTATTGCTTTACACAGTAAACAAAAAATTAAAACAAACAATAAAATATTTGTGTCATGAATAGAAAATTTTAAATCGAAAAACCCTTAGATCATTAGTATGGTAATATTAACTGTTCATTCTCAATCATAATAATCACTTAAATTTTATTCGTCAAGAAATTATATTTTCCTACAGTTACCTTGAAAAGTGACCATTCCTGCATTGATTACAGAACGCAAAGAATCACTTTTCCGCTCTTGTGCGCAAAGTATTACTTTGCGTACTCTTAATACTTTGCGTATTATCTTGCAGCTATCTCAATCAGCTGCTGACAATGTTGGCGTGTATTTTGTTGAACAAACAAATGCAAATTTGTTCTATCTATATTTTTTCTGATTTTCAAATAAATAAAAATGAGAACTCATTAAATTATACATTTTTAATATTATTAATTATTCATTATTTCAAATAATACTTTTTCATTCATAAATTGATTGGTTGAAAATTTTTTAAGGAGTTAAAATTCACTCAAAATTATACAAATTCTCAAATTAATTGGATTAATTAAATTTTTAATTTGAATAAATTATCGATTGTTAATTTTTAATTGGATTATCAAGTTCAAAATAAATTAAAGATGTTATTAATAACAAAATTATACAGGCTCTGTTAGTTGAGTGCATCAATAGAATAGAATTTTATTAGTCAAATCAAATCAAATCAAAATCATTTTATTCACAATTCAAACAGTTGAGGGTCCTGCCAAACCCAATGGTTTTTCGGCGGGTGCCCAGTTACAGGAAAAAAATGAGTTACAAAAGATAAATAAACTTAGACAAAATAAATATCACACTTCAAAGTCATTCAATATTTACAAAACATACATCGACTTCGTCAATCATCATCATACAATATTATTTTGAAGATACAACAATCTTCCTGAATTTAGCTACACCTTTATCTGATTCATCAAACAAAAAATGTAGCCTATCCATTCAAATCTTGTTCTTTTTCGTAAACTCGTTTTCAATTGTGAAATTCAACGGTATCTGACCGCACCGCCATTTTGTCCATTTTATAAGATCATGAAACGCAGAGCTAAGTTCTGTCTAATTATTAGATTATTGCTTTACTAAGTAAACGAAAAATTGAAACGAACAATAACATTTTTGTGTCATGAATAGAAAATTTTGAATCGAATATCCTTAGATCATTAGTATGGTACCTGATGTTAAATGTTCATTTTCAATCATAATAATCAATTAAATTTTACTCGTTGAAAAAAAATTGTTCAGTGATAAAATGATAAATTTTCATAATTGAGATTATATATTTTGTTAATATTACATTTCTACATTGTTCTAAACAATCTAGCAACGTTGCAGAGCTGGAAAAGGATAGCCCTATCTGCTTTGTCGAATGATAGACAAGGATAGCAACACTAATATCAATCAAATACTGCCATTATAACGTGGACCTCTCTATAGGAAGATGATACAAAGATTAAACAAGATGATACGAAGATAATACAAGGATGATAGACAAGGATAGCAACACCAATGTTAATCAAATACTGCCATTATAACGTGGACCTCTCTATAGGAAGATGATACAAAGATTAAACAAAGATGATACGATGATAATACAAGGATGATAGACAAGGATAGCAACACCAATATTAATCAAATACTGCCATTATAACGTGGACCTCTCTATAGGAAGATGATACAAAGATTATACAAAGATGATACGAAGATAATACAAGGATGTTAGACAAGGATAGCAACACCAATGTTAATCAAATACTGCCATTATAACGTGGACCTCTCTATAGGAAGATGATACAAAGATTAAACAAAGATGATACCAAGATAATACAAGGATGATAGACAAGGATAGCAACACCAATGCTAATCAAATACTGCCATTATAACGTGGACCTTTCTATAGGAAGATGATACAAAGATTATACAAAGATGATACGAAGATAATACAAGGCTGATAGACAAGGATAGCAATACCAATGTTAATCAAATACAGCCATTATAACGTGGACCTCTCTATAGGAAGTCGATTCAAAGATTAAACAAAGATGATACGAAGATAATACAAGGATGATAGACAAGGATAGTAATACCAATGTTAATCAAATACTTCCATTATAACGTGGACCTCTCCATAGGAAGTCGATTCAAAGATAAAACAAAGATGATACTAAGATAATACAAGGATGATAGACAAGGATAGCAACACCAATATCAATCAAATACTGCCATTATAACATGGACCTCTCTATAGGAAGATGATACAAAGATTATACAAAGATGATACGAAGATAATACAAGGATGTTAGACAAGGATAGCAACACCAATGTTAATCAAATACTGCCATTATAACGTGGACCTCTCTATAGGAAGATTATACAAAGATTATACAAAGATCATACGAAGATCATACGAAGATAAGACAAGGATAGCAACACCAATGCTAATCAAATGGTGCCATTATATCGTAGAATTCACTACTCGTTTAGTTGGCTCTCAAAGCCGACTGACCTTCCTAAAAGCTCAACAATAGCTTTATTGATCTGATGCTTCACGCCAACCGATAAAGTTCTTTCAACTTTTTACTACTTGACTCTGCTTGCTCTATCAATTTGGGGGTATCAAGCGACTCACCGCTATAAATAATAATTCATAAATATATTGGGGTCCTGCTTAGGGTGAGCCTGAACCTAAAGCCGTATTGATTCTCGATTCAAAACATTGAATTATTATCATTTTTCCATTCATTCAGTTTGTCACGAAAGCTTTAGTCTTCAAATTTGTCTGTTGAGACTGTTGAGAGGAGTTTGTAGTGTTATCAGTGGTATTGATTAGTTTGTAACCTGCCAGAATTATCGCTTAGGAATATTGTATATAGTGAGGTAGCGTATTTGATTAACATTGGTGTTGCTATCCTTGTCTATCATTCGACAAAGCAGATAGCGGTATCCTTTTCTAGCAACGCTAGGTTGATAGATTGTTTCTTAACAATTTAGGAATATAATTTATTGACAAAATAGTAATGTTATCAGTTGTATGAATTTGAATGAATTTTACAAACCATGGGATATCTCCTTATGCTATATTTTCTCTATAGTATCGCCATAAATGATACATTATCACCTTACATGATACAGTATCGACACAATATGATACAGTATTATCTCAACTACTTGATACACAACACCATAATCTGATACATAACTTCCAAACTTTGAATTAGTTCCACAAACCATGGGATATCTCCTTATGCTATATTTTCTCTATAGTATCGCCATAAATGATACATTATCACCTTACATGATACAGTATCGACACAATATGATACAGTATCATCTCACTACTTGATACACGACACAATAATTTGATACAGAACTTCTAAACTTTGAATGAATTCTACAAACCATGGGATATCCTCATAAAATATGCTATATTTTCTCTATAATATCGCCATAAATGATACAGTATCAACACACAGTGATACAGTATCACCTCACATGATACAGTATCAACACAATACGGTACAGTATCATCTCAACTACTTGATACACGACACAATAATTTGATACAGAACTTCTAAACTTTGAATGAATTCTACAAACCATGGGATATCTTCTTATCTATATATTTTCTATAGTATCAACACGAAATGATACAGTATCACCTCACATGATACAGTATCAACACAAAACGGTACAGTATCATCTCAACTACTTGATATACAAAACACCAAAATTCGATACAGAATTTCAAAACTTTGAATGAATTCTACAAACCATGGGATATCTTCTTATGCTATATTTTCTCTATAGTATCGCCATAGATGATACAGTATCACCTCACATGATACAGTATCAACACAATACGATACAGTATCATCTCAACTACTTCATACGCAACACCATAATTTGATATAAAACTTCCAAACTTTGAATTAGTTCCACAAACCATGGGATATCTTCTTATGATATCTTTCTGTACAGTATCACCATAAATGATACAGTATCACCTCACATGATACAGTATCAGCACAATACGGTACAGTATCATCTCAACTACTTGATATACAAAACACCAAAATTTGATACAGAATTTCAAAACTTTGAATGAATTCTACAAACCATGTGATATCTTCTCAAGCTATATTTCCTCTATGATATTATCCACATGTTTTTTTTATTGATATGTCATCAATATCATCATAGCTGTCGTTATCTGTGTTTTAGAAAGAGAGGACAAATCGTAGTACGTTTCTGGGTCAGATATCCTATGTTGATGGTTAACTGTGATAGTGCCAAAACTTGTGAATTTTGGGTTGCATCCCACTGCATTTCCACTTCTACAGCATTTTCCACTTTTCACTCCAATCCAGGGTCCTTGTCCACAAACTTTTCGTTCACTTGAACCAATAGAGACTTCAATCAGATTCGAACAGATGTATAGTCGTGATACAGTATCAAAACAATATGACACAGTATCATTCAACTACATGAAACACAATTATATGAGTTGATCTGTCAGTCCTTATACACATTTCTATTTCCTTAATGCCTGACTATTAAAGCATATTCACAATTATAATGGGATCATCAATCTTGAACTTTTTGTTTCCTTGATGAATGATTCCAAGCGAAGGTCAAAATGATAAAAATTGCAATTTACTGGGTCGCTGCTCACTTAACTTATGTCTCTCAAACATTCAAATTTGAACTTAAACACTTCTCTCTCTCTCCTATGCAATTTTCATTTCTCAAACAATTAAACTGCAACTTTTCCCTTACAATTTTTTTACATTGTTGAACTGAACTTTACTCCTATTTCACGGAATAATTCCCTGTGGTTTTTATATTCATACGAGTTCAAGATGTTAATTTTTCAAGAAAAGCTCAGAGTTGAAAAATAGGAAAACCTAGGATGCAAACCTATAGTGAGGATTCACGCTATAAAGTCTGTGGCATTGTTGCCAACCTTATTTCTTCTACATCTTTATTCACTCCATGTTCATAGTCACTTCATCAATATTAATACCACGAGCTTTAAAGTTGCAAAAGGTTGATAAGTATAATATGAACAAACAAGTCTTGTGAAATTAATCAGGATTTCTTTGAACCTTTGGATCCTTGAATCCGTCCTTTCAAAAACAATAAACAATAAACAACAATCATGATTAAAATTTAACTGGCCTTTGTGAAAGAGAATATATTTCCAGTAAATGAAAGTCTTTATTCACGTCAATTTCAAGCTCAGGCTCTGTTGCACAAGGGCCTGTTGAATTTTAATCGTGATTAAATTCCACAAGAAACAATCAGAGAAGAGTTTTATGTGAAGAAGGCTTCTCTGATTGGTTGTCATGGAATTTAATCGGGATTAAAAGTTGATAGACTTGTGTGCAACAAGCAAGTCTCTATTCACGCCAATTTCAAGCTCAGGCCCTGTTGCACAAGGACCTGTTAAATTTTAATCCTGATTAAATTCCACAAGAACCAATCAGGGAAAAGTTTAATGAGAAGAAGGCTTCTCTGATTGGTTGTTATGGTATTTAATCGGGATTAAAAGTTGATGGACTTGTGTGCAACCGGGTGTAAGTGTTCTAAATCTTAACAGGTTCGTAAAATTTGACAAAATGGAGTCGGGCCCATGCCGTTGGGCGTGCCTAGCGAATTAGAGGCGCTCACTCCCCAGCCAATAGAATCACTCCGTGTTGACTGTGTTGGATAGTTCATATTACTGCCACTACAGCGCTAGTTCCTGGGTGCTTACTCCAAATTATAGTGAGATTCACTTGATAAAGTCAGTGGATATGATAGAACGACATGGTTAACAAGTTTATTTCTCATACACCTTCTACTGACAGTAGATAGCTGTGATTTAAGCCCTCCCAGTATATCTGATATGATATTGATATTATTGTTGATTCTTGTTAATAATGATCAATTTTTACTCAAATATTAAATTCATCAAGAAAATATAATTCTTATTGAATGAAAAAGACTGAGAAATTGTCAAAAAACCACTGATTTATTGGTAAATAATTAGAAAGACCGGTTTCGGTTATTACACCATTGTCAATCTCTGTTTATCAGAGATAATTATCAATAAATCAGTGGTTTTTTGACAATTTCTCAGTCTTTTTCATTCAATATGAATAATTATCACAATATCAACTTCTCAACTACATAAAAAAAAAGAATATAATTCTGTTGATTCAATAATGAATGCATTTAATCAATTTAGGTGTATTTTGGTAGTTTATTATAGATAAATAAATGTTATTTCCTTTAAGATTCTAAAAGGAATCAATCAAATTAATGAAACGTACATGATACTGATTAGACGACTTCTCTTATTGGTTTTCTTGGAATTAATCACTATTAAAATTTAACCGTCTTTTGTGCAACCGGCACTGAACCTCATTATCTGCGAAATGGCTTTTTCCAAATCTGATGACAATGAACAAATTTTATTTCTCTGAGCATAGATAGCAATAGAATAGTCTATTTCAACTTTCACAATCACTAACGTTCCATGGTTGGCAAAAACACTTGGTTTCAACACTTGGCAAAAGGCTGCTGGCAGACGCAAGCCCTTGCTTCACCAGGTGGCTGGTGAGTCTGGGTAGAGGTCAGGTCAAGCAGGTGATTGCCCTGATAACTGGACATGGCCACTTCAGGAAACATCTCCACACGATTGAACTCAGAAATGAAAGTCAGATGTTTAGGCTTTGTAATCAGTCTGAAGAGACTGCCAAGCATATCATACTGGATTGCGAGAGTCTTGGGGCTAGAAGAAGGGCTCTCTTCGGCTGCAAGCAACCAGGTGAGGAATGGGATGTTAGTATAAGGAAAAATCTCCTGGAACTTGTAAAGGACACAGTAATTGGTTTGCCTAACTACTTGGGACACACAATAAGCTTCGGTTGACGTGTGAGGCTCTTTGAATCATTGAATCCGTCCCTTCAAAACACTAGTAGTTCTGTGAACAGTAGACCTCGCGCTCAGAAAGTTACATTACCTGTTGTTATGTTTTCTCAGAAATTAATATATAATTTATCAATTAAAAATGTCTAGAAAAAATCCTAAATAAACATAGAGCTTTCTGTCCTATATCGTACCGTGACGTGTCGTCCCGGAATGTGAGTGTGAGCGCTGTTATCAGGTCTGGCTGCAACTGTCTACAACGTTGATGGAAAGATACAATTTTCAAGATGTTTGATGTTTTTGAAAGGTTAGTATTATAGTCAACTGTCTACTAACGCTAATGGAAAGATACATTTTCAATATGTTCGATGTTTTTGAACGGGTAGTATTATAGTCCACTATACAGCTGATTTATGATGAATAATTCTATAGTCTGATTTTTACGGTAATATTGGCGTATGAATACTGCCATTATAACGTGGACCTCTCTATAGAAAGATGATACAAAGATTAAACAAAGATGATACGAAGATAATACAAGGATGTTAGACAAGGATAGCAACACAAATGTTAATCAAATACTGCCATTATAACGTGGACCTCTCTATAGGAAGATTATACAAAGATTAGACATAGATGATACGAAGATAATACAAGGATGTTAGACAAGGATAGCAACACCAATGCTAATCAAATACTGCCATTATAACGTGGACCTCTCTATAGGAAAATTGATACAAAGATTGTACAAAGATGATACGAAGATAAGACAAGGATAGCAACACCAATCTTAATCAAATACTTCCATTATAACGTAGACCTCTCTATAGGAAGATTATACAAAGATTAGACAAAGATGATACGAAGATAATACAAGGATGTTAGACAAGGATAGCAACACCAATGCTAATCAAATACTGCCATTATAACGTGGACCTCTCTATAGAAAGATGATACAAAGATTAAACAAAGATGATACGAAGATAATACAAGGATGTTAGACAAGGATAGCAACACAAATGTTAATCAAATACTGCCATTATAACGTGGACCTCTCTATAGGAAGATTATACAAAGATTAGACATAGATGATACGAAGATAATACAAGGATGTTAGACAAGGATAGCAACACCAATGCTAATCAAATACTGCCATTATAACGTGGACCTCTCTATAGGAAGATTATACAAAGATTAGACATAGATGATACGAAGATAAGACAAGGATGTTAGACAAGGATAGCAACACCAATGCTAATCAAATACTGCCATTATAACGTGGACCTCTCTATAGGAAGATTATACAAAGATTAGACATAGATGATACGAAGATAAGACAAGGATGTTAGACAAGGATAGCAACACCAATGCTAATCAAATACTGCCATTATAACGTGGACCTCTCTATAGGAAGATTATACAAAGATTAGACATAGATGATACGAAGATAATACAAGGATGTTAGACAAGGATAGCAACACCAATGCTAATCAAATACTGCCATTATAACGTGGACCTCTCTATAGGAAGATTATACAAAGATTAGACATAGATGATACGAAGATAAGACAAGGATGTTAGACAAGGATAGCAACACCAATGCTAATCAAATACTGCCATTATAACGTGGACCTCTCTATAGAAAGATGATACAAAGATTAAACAAAGATGATACGAAGATAATACAAGGATGTTAGACAAGGATAGCAACACCAATGCTAATCAAATACTGCCATTATAACGTGGACCTCTCTATAGAAAGATGATACAAAGATTAAACAAAGATGATACGAAGATAATACAAGATGTTAGACAAGGATAGCAACACCAATGCTAATCAATACTGCCATTATAACGTGGACCTCTCTATAGGAAGATTATACAAAGATTAGACATAGATGATACGAAGATAAGACAGGATGTTAGACAAGGATAGCAACACCATGCTAATCAAATACTGCCATTATAACGTGGACCTCACTATAGGAAGATTATACAAGATTAGACATAGATGATACGAAGATAATACAAGGATGTTAGACAAGGATAGCAACACCAATGCTAATCAAATACTGCCATTATAACGTGGACCTCTCTATAGGAAAATTGATACAAAGATTAGACATAGATGATACGAAGATAATACAAGGATGTTAGACAAGGATAGCAACACAAATGTTAATCAAATACTGCCATTATAACGTGGACCTCTCTATAGGAAGATTATACAAAGATTAGACATAGATGATACGAAGATAATACAAGGATGTTAGACAAGGATAGCAACACCAATGCTAATCAAATACTGCCATTATAACGTGGACCTCTCTATAGGAAGATATACAAAGATTAGACATAGATGATACGAAGATAATACAAGGATGTTAGACAAGGATAGCAACACCAATGCTAATCAAATACTGCCATTATAACGTGGACCTCTCTATAGGAAGATTATACAAAGATTAGACATAGATGATACGAAGATAATACAAGGATGTTAGACAAGGATAGCAACACCAATGCTAATCAAATACTGCCATTATAACGTGGACCTCTCTATAGGAAAATTGATACAAAGATTGTACAAAGATGATACGAAGATAAGACAAGGATAGCAACACCAATGTTAATCAAATACTTCCATTATAACGTGGACCTCTCTATAGGAAGATTATACAAAGATTAGACAAATCTCACAAAACTCACAGAATGTGAGTGTGAGCGCTGTTATCAGGTCTGGCTGCAACTGTCTACAACGTTGATGGAAAGATACAATTTTCAAGATGTTTGATGTTTTTGAAAGGTTAGTATTATAGTCAACTGTCTACTAACGCTAATGGAAAGATACATTTTCAATATGTTCGATGTTTTTGAACGGGTAGTATTATAGTCCACTATACAGCTGATTTATGATGAATAATTCTATAGTCTGATTTTTACGGTAATATTGGCGTATGAAGGAGGCTCCTTTTTCCTTTTATATTATTCTTGAAATGCAAAATTTCCAAAAACCTTGTACGCGAAACCAAATACGTCGACGCGCAATTTAAAAAGGAACATACCTGTCGAATTTCATGAAAATCTATTACCGCGTTTTCGCCGTAAATGCGCAACATAAAAACATTCAAACATTTAAAGATTTAAACATTAAGAGAAATGCCAAACCGTCGACTTGAATCTTAGCTCTGACTTCGCTCGGTCAATAAACATTGACGTTCCATAGAGTGGAACAGAATAATTGAAAGAATACTACTGTATTGAAACAATGACATTGATATTATCATTCACACTCATTTCCTTTCAACATAATTGATTATAAAGAAAGAAAATTCTCTCTACAAACAGTGTCTGGTCCTGCTCAACTATTGAATTGTTTCCAAAATGATTATCTGGAACGCGAGCCGGAGAGTTCAAAGACCGATAAAACTCTTGGATCGTGTTGGAGACAGTTTAAGAGAGGGAGAGGGTGTGAGGGGAGAGAGAGAGTGAGAGATAGAGAGAGTGTGAGTGATTGATAGAGAGAGAGGGTGTGAGGGAGAGAGAGCGTGTGAGAGATAGAGAGAGTGAGAGAGTGTGTGTGAGAGAGAGGTGAGAAAGTGAGAGTAAGAGATAGTGTGTGTGAGACAGAGAGAGTGTGAGTGTGTGTGTGTGTGTGTGTGAGAGTGTGAGAGTGAGTGTCAGAGAGTGGGTGTGAGAGTGTGTGTAAGAAAGATTTTGAGTTGGAGTTAGAGCTCTTTGAAGTGAGAGAGAAAGAGAGAGTGTGAGAGTATAAGTAAATAAGGGGGTACGCGTTGCAGACGCCCTATTTATTTTGCGCAGGAGGGTTGGTCGACTCCCCCTGCTGTTCTCTTAGAAAGGGTTAGTAAAGTGTACATTAGATAAGCGATGCTTGAGAGAGTGAGTGCGTGTATACTTTAAACGATGGACGTGTGAGTTCGATAGTCGTTGTAGAAAATAGAAGCTGCTTTCTTTTAAAGGTCTTAATTTATTTCTCTCAACGGCGCTGTTTACGTTTGTTTGCCTCCAATTGAAAAAGGGTGATATCTCGTTTGCTAATTGCCATTATTGTGACATCGGTTCTTGAACAGTGAATTCGTTTAAAATAACTACCCTTTGTATCCGTCCATGCAATTTTGAAGATATTTGAACCAATTTTTGTATTTTTATTTTTGTCTTTGTGTATCCTTCATTGAAAAAATGTGGACCCAATTGAAAAAAGAGTGATATCTCGCCTGATAATTGCTCATTATTGTGACATCGGTTCTTGAACAGTGAATTCGTTTGAAATAACTACCCTTTGTATCCGTCCATGCATTTTTGAAGATATTTGAACCAATTTTTGTATTTTTCATTTTTGTCTTTGTGTATCCTTCATTGAAAAAATGAGGACCCAATTGAAAAAAGAGTGATATCTAGCTTGATAATTGCTCATTATTGTGACATCGTTTCTTGAACAGTGAATTCGTTTGAAATAACTACCCTTTGTTTCCCTTCCAAGACTTTTGAAGATATTTGAACCAATTTTTGTATTTTTCATTTTTGTCTTTGTGTATCCTTCATTGAAAAAATGAGGACCCAATTGAAAAAAGAGTCATATATCGCTTGATAATTGCCCATTATTGGTACATCGAATCTTGAACAGTGAATTAGTTTGAAGTGTGTCCCTTGTACCTTTCTATGAACTTTTGAAGATACTTGAACTGATTTTTGTATTTTTCATTTTTGTCTTTGTGTAACCTTTATTCATTTTAATGTATCTCCTAATAATCTTTACCAGTGGTTCTAAAACTTTTTACTTTAAGCCCCTCTGCATAATTCAGCTGTAAGCC
Organism: Nilaparvata lugens; assembly: GCF_014356525.2. Taxonomy (NCBI): domain Eukaryota; kingdom Metazoa; phylum Arthropoda; class Insecta; order Hemiptera; family Delphacidae; genus Nilaparvata; species Nilaparvata lugens. The sequence goes on from NC_052511.1 coordinate 4,000,425, forward strand.
GGACCCCCTACATGTATAAGCATAAACTACTATACATTTGTAGTACATATACGTATATGTACGTATATACCTACATATTTTGCACTAAATATTTATTCAGTTGAGTTTTGCACATCTATATATATATAAACGCGAAATGGCACTCACTCACTGACTGACTGACTGACTGACTCACTGACTCGCAGAACTAAAAATCTACCGGACAAAAAAGGTTAAAATTGGTAGGTATTGTTCAGTTGGCCCTTTAGAGGCGCACTAAGAAATCTTTTGGCAATATTTTAACTCTAAGGGTGTTTTTCAAGGGTTTAAAGTTCGTCTTTTAGCATATTCTTCTTATTCTCTTAATTATAATTGAAAAATGTCAATACCATATGTTAATACAGAGCTATAATCTAGAGAGAGTACCTCTTCGAAACAGTTGTCAACTGGTAGCTAAATTAATAATTTTGTCAGGATGGCATTAAGTTGAGTTAACTTTGTTAGGTTGGCACCAAGTTGAAGATTGAAATGCATTTATCGCGGAAAAATTGATTGGACACTGCTACTTCAATCAGAGCTATTCCTGGGAATATTATATTAGTAGCCGTCAGGCTCGCTTCGCTCGCCATATTCGTTTAGCCAGACGTTTAGTCTGGACACCCGACTGGATCGTCCAAACATATGATAAAAATGCTCAAATGAAAAATGCAGGCGAGCGAAGCGAGCCTGCTGATCTCATCCTTGGACTATCCAGTTATAATCTAGAGAGCTAGGAGCCCCCTGGCTAGACGGATATGTTCTATATATAACCCAATGTTGCGATAGTTTCAATCATAATAATACAACAAATTCCATACAAACAATGAATTATAATTTATTCAGGTACTACAGCTACTATAGTATATAGTTGTTATTTTTGATTCTCATAGAAATTAATTAACAATACAAAGAGCGTCAGTGTGAAGGATGAGCTTGTTTTTTCGCACAGAGTTTGTTGAAACGAGGTGTCAGCTCCGATAACGCTACTCTAAGTTCCTGGGTCACAGTCTTGGTCTATATTCACTTTTCATGGCAGCTAGAGCAGAAAACCCAGTTTCACACGGATGAATTGTAGCAAAAATGGAGTCTAAAAACTTCAATGCTTTTAACTCAAAATTGGGTGTTCCTTTTACTCATCAATCCAGAAGGATGTAAGAGAAATAGAGAATATTCTTCAAACTTCATTTTAAGCGCAAAGTCACCTTGGAGATCAATGAGGTTCCCTTTTTCTATCATGTTGAGGGAGCACTTATTGATTGAGAATTTGAATTTGATATGAATATTTCATGAGTAAAAATTACTCACATGTAATTTTGAAAATAGAAAGATTACTTATCGTAATTATTTAAGTAAATTTGAAACATTTTCCAACCAAGCTTTGCGCCCCACCTGAGCATTCATTGCGCCCTACACTTTGAGAACCACTGATCTATACTATAATAAAGGAAAGAACTGGCTTATACACGTACGGGATAGGAAAATGATGTTTGACGCATCATAACGTCTGAACTACTGGACTGATTAACTTCAAATTCTGCATATAGATTCTTAATTAACCGAGGATGGTTAAAGGCTTATTTTCAATTCTTCAAAACTTCATTACGTCAAGTTTTCAGATTATCAAGTTTGAAAATAGATCCTTGCGAAGCACGGGTTCCTGTTAGTATTTTCATATTTGGTTATCTATATTTATTTATGGTTATTTATGTCCAACGGATCTCGAAAACGGCTCTAACGATTTTCACGAAATTTGAAACATAGTAGGTTTATGATATAAAAATTCGATTGCACTAGCTCTCATTCCTGGGAAAACTCGCTGAAGGACATGAAAAGGATAATTAATTCTTGGAAAAACAGATGTTAATTTCGTCGTCTGTCGATAACAGAAGATGTGTGTGCCTGTGTGGGTGATCAGCTGTGTAATCAATCAGCTTACCGTTGATTGACAATTTTCAATTCATCACATTATGTAGAAGATCATCCCCGATATTCCAGTTTTCCTAGAACTAGCAGGTTTCAGGGTTGAAAAGTTGAGAGGAAATTCAATTATTTTGATGAAATTTCTATTTTCTATCCAAATTTGGAAAAGAAACAGTTTTTGGCTTTAAGCCTGTTGCTGCTCTCTCAATCATTTGAGTATTTGGTAGAGAGTTAGTGGGAAGGATATTTTTAATATTCTGCCCGAAGAATGGACATTGATATGTCCAAAGCTCCGCCAATTTATGTAGATGCATAACAATATAATTATCTATAGTTATTTTATTACAAATTGCTTTTCATATCATATACAGTTCAATAACTATTTTCTTAGTCTATATTATGTCAATTCATCTATAATTTTGCTGTATTGTTAGCTATTGTATATACGTGTATAAGCCAGTATATATTGTAATCTACATAAATAAGGTACTCAATCAATCAATCAATCATTTGAGTATTTGGTAGAGAGTTAGTGAGAAGGATATTTTTAATATTCTTTCCGAAGAATGGACATTGATATGTCCAAAGCTCCGCCAATTTATGTAGATGCATAACAATATAATTATCTATAGTTATTTTATTACAAATTGCTTTTCATATCATATACAGTTCAATAACTATTTTCTTAGTCTATATTATGTCAATTCATCTATAATTTTGCTGTATTGTTAGCTATTGTATATACGTGTATAAGCCACTATATATTGTAATCTACATAAATAAAGTACTCAATCAATCAATCATTCATAGTTTATTTATTTATTTATCACTTACAATCAACTTAAGGACAAAGAAACAGACTTTCCAAAACTTCTTTTCATCCCAATTTCATAAAATAAATTGTCCAAATAAAGGTTATGTGCGTCTTTCCAATCTTCACTAATTTCCACATTGATAAAAAACACAAACACTTGAAACAATTAATTTTTTGAGAATGATATTGTATCTATCAATATATAAATAAATAAATTGAGAACATTGGGTAAATATGCTTCTCTTCTGAGTATCACTTCACTTCAATATTATCTAAATTTGGGAGAGAAATAGTACAAGGAGTATCCTTAGTTTCTCTCTCCCGATCAGTGCTTCCTTGTAAAAATTAGAATAATAAATAAATAAATAAATTATGGTATTGCAATTTTTTGAACAGAAAAACCAATAAACTCTTATTTTCAAACACTGAAAAAACGAGAATCCTGTTTCACACTAGAATTACGAACTAGTTTCACAGATTCCTCTTTGAAGCTCGGGGTGATCCTTCATAAAAATCATTCAACTTTGATAAATAAATCCTATCGAAACCAGTCATTCAGAATTATTACTAGCAAAATTCCAATCAGAGGTTTGGTTCTCCTGTTCCATCCCCAATTGATTTTCTGCTACTCAACGCACGAGACTGAATCGTTCAATAATTCATTTCGCATTTTTTTTCAATTTTTCCCCCACACAGAAATATATTAAACATGAATAAATATTGCTTTCAAACAGCATTCCATATTTGTTCGGTACTGAATTTTTCATGATTAATCAGGGCCTTCTTTGATAGAATTGCTTGAGGCCTAACTACCGATTCGGCCAGCTACCTGTGTAGAATATCATTACCCTCCTCATGAATTCGGATGAATTATTCATTCTTTCATGAATTGCATTCCATGTTACATATTAAAAAGATCCTTTGCAGTGTACTCTTCATACATTATACATGTATATGTTCATGTGTTGCACATGTTCAGAATAAATGATCAATTTGTTTACAATCAGTGTTACACCAAAACCAGCTCTGTACCTTGTCGACCGAGCGAAGTGAGGTCTAAGATTCAAGTCGACGGTTTTATTGATTCTTTATTGATTGATATAATATGTATACATCATATAAATGATAGGGAGAGGAAAAATAAGGTAACCTTGTGCTATTCCTCTCCCCAATTTAGATATGGTTACACATAGTCCGAAATAGGTTAAGTCTTGTAGCTCTTCACTTCGCAAAATTTTCAGACCACTAATATGTTCACAAAGTACATTTTCAAATTTAGATGCTTCAAAACAAAAAATAGAACAGATATTTCACATTATTATCACTTGAATAGAGAAGATTTGTATATTAAAGAAATAATTTTGGAAAAGAACCGAACAAACTTAATTCAAAAAGCACAGCATTTGCATTTCTCTTTATGTTTATATTTATAAATAAACATAAAAGTTCTAATTTAGATTGTTCACAAACCAAATTCAATAACAGAATAACACTCACTGTAAAATAATGATTAACTTTGAATATTATGATATACCATGTCATGTCAACATATCAGAGTAAGATCGAGTAAATTAAAATTTCTAGATTTATCGCGAGATACGATAAGCTGATTGATTACACAGCTGATCTCCCACACAGGCACACACATCTTCTGTTATCGACAGACGACGAAATTATCAGCTGTTTTTCCAAGAATTAATTATCCTTTTCATGTCCTTCAGCGAGTTTTCCCAGGGATGAGAGCTAGTGCAATCGATTTTTTATATCATAAACCTACTATGTTCCAAATCTCGTAAAAATCGTTAGAGCTGTTTTCGAGATCCTTAAAACATAAAAAACCAGGTATAAAAATAACCAGATATATACAGAAATTGCTCGCTTAATATAATATGATGCTCAAACGAGAATCCCAATTAAATGCTGTAAATCACCCAGAAGACTTCTGCTACTGCAAATATTGACAACAGGGTAAACAGCTAGAAGGAAATCAGATCAATATTTCCATCTGTATCAATATATTCTTTACTCTATTCTCAAAAATATTACAATAATTTTGATATATTTACAACCTTCAACGCTGATTAACAATTATTGATTATCTGGAAGATACCATTCCATTATCAATCAATTGAAAAAATGATTATTTTCAATGAATTTTAAATAAATAGATAATCTATAGAAAAAGGATATCTTTCAGAATAGTTATCAAAAGTGGAGAGGACATTGAGAGATGAAATTCAAGTGTATTGAAAGTATAATGATTCAAGTTGGAAGTGTTGTGTAAATTGATCTACGACTGAAAGTCATTATACTTTCAATACACTTGAATTTCATCTCTCAATGTCCTCCTTTTCACTTTTGATAACTATTCTGAAAGATATCCTTTTTCTATAGAATATCTATTTATTTGAAATTCATTGAAAATAATCATTTTGAATGAAAAAGACTAAGAAATTGTCAAAAAACCACTGATTTATTGATACAGTTTATCAGAGATTGACAATGGTGTAATAACCGAAACCGGTCTTTCTATGTATCAATAAATCAGTGGTTTTTTGACAATTTCTTAGTCTTTTTCATTCAATATGAATAATTACCGCAATATCAACTTCTCAACTACACAAAAAATAATCATTTTTTCAATTGATTGATAATCCTTTTTCAATGGACTTTGAAAGAATTATCAGGAAATATCTTTATTTAAATTTCATTGAAAATCATTTCTCAATAGATTGATAATCATTTTTTTCAATTGATTGATAATCCTTTTTCAATGAACTTTGAAAGAATTATCAGGAATTATCTTTATTTAAATTTCATTGAAAATCCTTTTCTCAATAGATTGATAATCCTTTTTTCAATAGATTGATAATCCTTTTTCAATGAACTTTGAAAGAATTATCAGGAAATATCTTTATTTAAATTTCATTGAAAATCCTTTTCTCAATGAATTGATAATCCTTTTTCAATGGATTTTGAAAGAATTGTCAGGAAATATCTTGCCATCTCAATCTCTAACGATTATGACGGATATTGTATTTGCTGCCATTATAACGTGGACTCCACTTCAAGATACCATAACAATAAACTTTAGGGTTGTGAGACTGGACGGGTTATTTACTGTGGAGATAATGGCGTCAGTTTTCAAGTGGCGAATGTTCTTTCTCACGATGGTTGACCGTCGAAATTAGCCAATACTTTTTAGATCCTGTGTATGTGAACCCGGCCAATGCCTTCTAGATGCTGTAAATGTGAACTCAGCCAATGCTTTCTAGATCTTGTGAGTGTGTGTGTGAACTGGCCAATGCCTTCTGGACGTTGTGAGCTGAATGTTCACAGCCACATCACCACAAGACAAATATGCCATCAGCTCTGACATCCTTATTCCAGCCATACAATGGATAAGTGTGAACTAAGGATAAGGATAACACATATATCTCTCTCTGTTCTGCCTCTGGTCTCTGCTGCTGCAAACTTTATCGTTTGAAGTCTGTGAAATGGTTGCGCTTTTGTGGTGATGAACTAATTTCGTAGATGAAGTTTGGCGTGAGAATGATAGAGCTGTAGTTATAATTTGTCATTCTGTCTGATAATCTTATCAGTGAGTTGCATTCTTTGGGAAAGATTATCCGTGTTGTCAAATTGTGCGAGATTACAATATTTCTATCCAAAACTATATTATAATTGAAAACTTTGACATTCACATGACCATGTATTACAGGTAATAGCAATTCTTAACACCGGTTGCACAAAAGCCGGTTAAATTTTAACCGTGATTAATTCCACGAGAAGCCGTCTTACCAAAAAGACCTTCTCTGATTGGTTCTCGTGGGATTAATTACGATTAATATTCAACCGGCACTTATTGTTGCTATGCAAGGGAATGCTCCGCCCTTGGACCCCCGACTGGATCGTCCAAAAATGAGATCAGCAGGCTCGCTTTGCTCGCCTGTATGTAGACCTCAGCGGAACCTCTGTACTGGATTTGAACGTTTTATATCAATTTGATCTTGAAAACTTGAGAAAACGTAGAAAAACGCTTGCAAACACACCTGCTACTATATCGGCGTATCTTTGGCGAACAAAATTCTTCCAATCAGTTAAACCTGTGTACTAAATTTTTTAAAATATATTTCCATTAATTATTGGAAAAGGTGAGAAAACGCAGAAAAGCTGAGAAATCGTTGGAAAAACGCTGATTTTGGGCGTATCTTTGATGAAATATTAAAGTCACCTGATCACAAAATTTTTAGACCCTAGCTTAACCTCTGTACCAAATTTGAACATTTTCTTTCTATTAATTGATGACAGAACTGAGAAAACTGAATTTTGGGCGTATCTTTGGCGTTATTTGAAATTCCTTCTAACACAACATTATTACACCCCAACTGAGCTTCTGTACTAAATTTGAGCATTTTCTGTTCATTTGTTCTCGATAAAGCTGAGAAAACGCTAGAAAAACGCTAATTTTGGGCGTATCTTTGACGTTATAGCAAATTTCTTCTAACAACATTATTAAACCCTAGCTGAGCTTCTGTACTAAATTTGAACATTTTCTGTTCATTTATTCTCGATAAAGCTGAGAAAACGCTAATTTTGGGCGTATCTTTGACGTTATTGCAAATTCCTTCCAACACAACATTATTTCACCCTAGCTGAGTTTCTGTACTAAATTTGAACATTTTCTGTTCATTTGTTCTCGATAAAACTGAGAAAACGCTAAAAAAACGCTGGAAAAACGCAGATTTTGGGCATATCTTTGGAAATTTTTCAAATCCGTTCTCAGTGCGGTGTGGCGCACTCAAACAACTTTCCTTGCCGTTATAAAAATTGATCACCTGACGCTAGTGTTCCCGCGCATCTTAAGTCCACTATTCAAAGATTTGAGCCAGCTGGTGACAGGGCAATAACGCTGGAGACACACATGAGGTCTGATATCTATCTCTTCATAGTGAATGATTTAATAGAATCAACAATAATTTGCAATTATTGAATAATCACATTTTCTCGAATTTAAAGCTTATTTTCAATTTTAGGTGAAAATGTTACTGAACATTAATTGTAGAGATTTTCATGCTCAATCTACTCCACTTGATTTTTTTCGTTTCAATTGTATCTGAAGCCTGATAATTTGGGAATCTATCTGCATTGATGGGGCGAAGCTCCTGAAATTATATGGGACTAATGGCAGTTGATAGAGCTTATCGATGACTATTTTAGGTATGAATTTGATCAAAATCGTTGGAGCCGTTTTCGAGAAAATCACGAAAAACCCTGTTTTTTGACAACATTCTCGCCATTTTAGCCGCCATCTTGAATTGCATTTGATCGACATTGTTCGTGTCGGATCCTTATAGTGAAAGGACCTTAAGTTCCAAATTTTAAGTCATTCCGTTAATTGGGAGATGAGATATCTTGTACACAGACGCACATACACTCATACACACACACACACAAATACAGACAAATACCCAGTTTTTTGTACTCAGGGGACCTTGAAACGTATAGAAATTTAGAAATTGGGGTACCTTAATTTTTTTCGGAAAGCAATACTTTCCTTACCTATGGTAATAGGGCAAGGAAAGTAAAAACCAGGCTATACTGAGCTTGCCAAGCTCTGTTGAATCTGATAGAATTTATAAGAACGGCAAAAAATCAGTCATCCGAAAATTGATGAGTGTGTAACTGGACTTAGATCCATAGTATATTTTTACCAAGGGGAAAAATAAAGCAAACTTCCAGTGTTACTGTATTACACTGCTTACTGTCTACTGTGCTCATGATATCGCCAGTTGAATTTAGAAAATTATTGTACCGAAATAATTACAGCGCGCAAAGGAACGTGATTCATCGCATGTCCCTGGTGGCAAGAAATGGAACTAATTTATTTGTAGACTGGTGAATATTTTGTGACCATAGTCGCGTCGTTTCCAGTGATAAACAAGTTGCCTGCTGGAATTGTGAACTCTTTCCACGGCTAGCAATCAATTAAACGACGGGCGAATTTATGCATTATTCCGCACAGCAATTATAATTCACTCCTCTTTATCAGCGCAGCTTTCATCTTGCATTATCTTCTTTGTCTTTTATCGTCTTCTGAATCGTTCAGGAAATGTTATTTCGTCTAATGAATTGAGAACTCTGTGAACGCGAAAATTCGGAGTGAGAGGGTGAGTGAGAGCCATCTTTCTGCTCTCTCATCATCTCTCACTTTCTCTTTATCTCACTCTTTTGGTAGAGAGTTAGTGGGGAGGATATTTTTAATATTCTTTCCGAAGAATGGACATTGATATGTCTAAAGCTCCGTCAATTTATGTAGATGCATAACAATTTAATTAATATTTATAGTTAATTATATTACAAATTGCTTTTTCATATCATATACAGTTCAATAATTATTTTCTTAGTCTATATTATGTAAATTCATCTATAATTTTGCTGTATTGTAAGCTATTGTATATAAGTGTATAAGCCAGTATATATTGTAATCTTCATAAATAAAGTACTCAATCAATCAATCAATCTTTTTCATTGATCTATTCTGGAATTTATTCTTCTTCTCCCTTATGAGAACTCGGAGAGAGAAAATTCGGAGATCGGGAGATTAGATTTCTTTATTTATGTATGTTACAATATTTACTGGCCTATACACTAATTTACATTAAATGACGATAATGCTAGTTATTCAACGAATTTTACAAAGTATAAATAATTAATCAATGAGAATAAAGATCGAATGCAATAAATTAGAATAACGATAATGTAATAATGTGATGTAACTTCATAAATCGGCGGTGTTTCAACAAATGATTGTCGATTCTCTAAGAAGGATATGAAATATGCTCCCTATTAACACGCGACCGGGAGAAAGAGAGAAAGATTGATTGATTGATTGAGTACTTTATTTATGTAGATTACAATATATACTGGCTTATACAATTATATAAAATAGCTTACAATACAGCAAAACTATAGATGAATTTATGTAATATAGACTAAGAGAATAATTATTGAACTGTATATGATACGAAAAAAGCAATTTGTAATAACATAATATTTTTATGCATCTAGATGAATTGGCGGAGCTTTGGACATATCAATGTCCATTCTTCGAAAAGAATATTCAAAATATCCTTCCCACTAACTCTCTACCAAACTGAGAGAGATTGATTGATTGATTGAGTACTTTATTTATGTAGATTACAGAGAGATTAGATAGATTACGAAAGATAGAGAGAGAGAGAGAGAGAGAGAGAGAGAGAGAGAGAGAGAGAGAGAGAAAGAGAGAGAGAGAGAGAGAGTGAGTGAGAGGAATGAAAAGAGCCAAATTTGTTGCTCTCTCATCATCATGTCACAATTTCTCTATATCTCTCCTTACCCGGTCGTGTGTTAATGGGAAGGGTATTTTATATCCTTCTAAAAGAATCGACAATTATTTGTTGAACACCGCCGATTTATGAAGTTAAATCACATTATTATATCATCGTTATTCTAATTGCATTCTATATTTATTCTCATTGACTAATTATTTATACTTTGTGAAATTCGTTGAATAACTAGCATTATCGTCATTTAATGTAAATTAGTGTATACGCCAGTAAATATTTTAAAATACAAAAATAAAAAAATCTAATCTATCTAATCCTTTTCATTGTTTGTTTTCTCTCAAATTTAGCTTCTTCCGTCCTCTCGAAAACTTGGACAGATAGAGAGTTGTCTTGGTTGCTCCCTCACTCTTTCTCTTCCGCATATTCAATTACACTCTCTTTATCTCTCTTCATTCCATTGTTAGTTTTCTCTCAAATTCAGTTTTCTCCCTCTTCACGAAAACTTAGGAGAGAGTTGTCTTGACGTCTCTCTCACTTTCTTTCTATCTCACTTCTTTTCATTATTTGGCTCCTCTCAAATTTAGTATATTTCTTTCTCACGAAAACTCGGGGAGAGAGAGAGTTGTATTTGTTGCTATCTCACCCTTTCACACTTTCTCTCCTTCCCATTTAATTTCTCTCTTCTTTTCGAAGTTAGGTTTTTTTTCTCTAAAATTCATATATAGTAAAAACAGTATCTCTTTATCTCTCTTCTTTTCGAAGTTAGGTTTTTTCTCTAAAATTCAGATATAGTACAAATAGTACAAAATAATAAAATTACAGATTTTGCCAGGCATGGTACGAAACGACCATTTTTGTAAGTGAGGCGGAGAGAGATAAAGTGCTGAAATTATAAAACCCCCAATAAAACTGCCATAACATAGTTCGAAAAATATAGTCAATTATGGACAAACCTTCGTACAACGTCATATAAAAACAAAAAACTGCTTTAATGGATTGCTCATGCTGTATTGGATGAAATAGGCGAATGAAGAGATCCGTGAATATAGGATGGACAAAGATGTAAAACGCGAGACTGAGAGAGAGTGAGGAAGAGAGAGAGAGAAGGAGAGAGTGAGAAAGCGAGAGAGAGAGAGAGATGGATTGCTTATGTTGTATTAGATGAACTAGATGAATGAGGAGATCCGTGAATATAGGAGGGAGAAAATGTAAAACATGAGACTCAGAGAGAGTAAGAAAGAGAGAGAGAGAGAGAGAGAGAGAGGAGAGAGAGAGAGAGAGAGAGAGAGAGAGAGAGAGATTGATTGATTGATTGAGTACTTTATTAATGTAGATTACAATATATACTGGCTTATACACTTATATACAATAGCTTACAATACAGCAAAATTATAGATGAATTTACATAATATAGACTAAGAAAATAATTATTGAACTGTATATGATATGAAAAAGCAGTTTGTAATATAATAACTATAGATAATAATCATATTGTTATGTATCTACATAAATTGGCGGAGCTTTGGACATATCAATGTCCATTCTTCGGAGAGAATATTAAAAATATCCTCCCCACTAACTCTCTACCAAAAGAGTGAGGGAGAGTGAGAAAGCGAGAGAGAGATGGATTGCTTATGTTGTATTAGATGAACTAGATGAATGAGGAGATCCGTGAATATAGAATGGAGAAAAATGTAAAACGTGAGACTCAGAGAGAGTAAGAAAGAGGGAGAGAGAGAGAGAGAGAGAGAGAGAGAGAAAGAGAGAGTGCAAGAGGAATTGAAGAAGCCATTATAGAGGCAGAAAACCGAATGAGAAAAGTTTCCAAACTTTTTATAATGGGGCAGTAAGTTTCTATGTTTGTGTGTGTGTGTGTGGTGTGTGTGTGTGTGGTGTGTGTGTGTGTGGTGTGTGTGTGTGTGTGGTGTGTGTGTGTGTGTGTGTGTGGTGTGTATGTGTGTGTGTGTGTGGTGTGTGTGTGTGTGTGTGTGGTTGTGTGTGTGGTGTGTGTGTGTGTGTGTGTGTTGTGTGTGTGTGTGGGTGTGGGTGTGTGTGGTGTGTGTGGTGTGTGTGTGTGTGTGTGTGTGTGTGTGTGTGTGTGTGTGTGTGTGGTGGTGTGTGTGTGTGTGTTGAGTGTGTGTGTGTGTGTGTGTGAGTGTGTGTGTGTGTGTGTGTGTGTGTGGTGTGTGGTGTGGTGTGTGTGTGTGTGTGTGTGTGTGTGTGTGTGTGTGTGTGTGTGTGTGTGTGTGTGTGTGTGTTGAGAGAAAACGTTATGGAAAAACGGGTCTATGGAGAGGATTGGAAAGAGAGAGTGGTGCGAAGCGAAAGAGTGAGAGAATGAAGAGGAGATAATGGTATATTGAGAGTTGAGATTATGAAGGAAATAAGGAAGAAAAATACTGGGACTGGGACTGGAACTAGGGCTGGGACTGGGACTGTCCCAGTTTCCAGACTAAAACTGGAACTGGGAATGTCCCAGTCTTCAGTCCGGGACCGAGATTAGGACTGTCCCAGTCTCCAGTCCGGGACCGAGATTGAGACTGTCCCAGTCTCCAGTCCGGGACCGAGATTGAGACTGTCCCAGTCTCCAGTCCGGGACCGAGATTGAGACTGTCCCAGTCTCCAGTCCGGGACCGAGATTGAGACTGTCCCAGTCTCCAGTCCGGGACTGAGATTGAGATTGTCCCATTCTCCAGTCAGGGACTGAGATTGAGACTGTCCCAGTCTCCAGTCCTGGACCGAGATTAAGACTGTCCCAGTTTCCAGTCCGGGACCGAGATTAGGACTGTCCCAGTCTCCAGTCCGGGACCGAGATTGGGACTGTCCCAGTCTTCAGTCCGGGACCGAGATTGTGACTGCCCTAGTCTCCAGTATTGGACTGAGATTGGGACTGTCCCAGTCTCCAGTCCGGGACCGAGATTGGGATTGTCCCAGTCTCCAGTATGGGACTGACTAGGACTGTGAATGGGACTGGGACTGTGACTGGGACTGGAACTGGAACTGGAATTGGAGCTGGAACTGGAACTGGGACTGGGACTGGGACTGGGACTGAGACTGGACTGGACTAGACTAGACTAGGTCCTCTATTACACTTTACTCTCAGTGATATGAATGATATAATGATCAATCAATGAATGATAATAAAAGCTGAAAAATGGTAGAAGGAGATGAAACCTGGAACGTGGATAGAGTAAGCTTTGGAGATGATTGTGTTTTGGTTGGGAAGAATCCTAGAGGGAGGAAGAGAGTGAAAGATCCATATTTTCTCTCTCACTCATGTTTCATCCACCGATCACTGTTGCTTCCAAATCACAGCCTAGAACAATATAACACAGAATCATTACGTAAGGTATCAAACACAATTGTCATCTTTTAAAAACATTCTTATAATAATATTCAGGCCCGGTTGCACAAAAGCCGGTTAAATTTTAACCGTGATTAATTTCACGAGAGCCTTAAAAGATTGAAAATGCTAGGGAAAATATGAAAAGTCAATCTTGAAGCGAAAGGGAAATCTATGCTCATTTCCGGAACTCTTTGAAGCACACAGCAAAAATAAAAAAGAAAGATAGTTGGGATGAGAATAGAAAGAAAAGAGAGAAAGAGAAGACTCAAGCCGCGCAACGTTGCCAGACCGTTGTTAAACAATCAAGAATTATAATGAATTAACAAAATATTGAATCTTTATAACGTAAATTTATGATTAAACCATTAAGGAATATATTTTCTCAACGAATAAAATGTAACTGACTATTTTTAATAAGAATGGACAGTTGATATTATATCGGTATCAGCTATCATCAGCTGGAGTGGCAGGCAGAGAATCGGCAACGTTGTTCTCCTATCTTTCTTCACTGCCATTATAACGTGGACCTCACTATAGAGAGAATTGACTGAGAAAGTCATGAAACCAAGAAGGGAAGTAGACACTGGAACACACACACACACACACACACACACACACACACACACACACACACACACACACACACACACACACACACACACACACACACACACACACACACACACACACACACACACACACACACATACACAATCATACTGAGAAGTGTACTGGCTAAATTCCAATTTTCACGATGACAAACCGTCCAGTCACACGGTTGCTTTTTGCATTATTAAGGTACCCGACCCCCTTATCATGACTATTCCCCCTTTCATCCCAACTTGTCCCCCTTATCACAACTCCAACTACCCTGATCACAATTTCAACCCCTCTTATCCTTCCTTCTCAACTTTGCACCTTCATTATCTACCTTCAACATCCCCCTTTTATCCCAACCTCTAACAACCTCCGCTCTGAAACATTAGATAGCTCCAAGTCAAGCCTCATTCATTCTCTAGTAAAATCATATCTGAACATTACCACTGCAGTAACGCTTTGCAAAAACCGAGGCCAATTATTCTAATACTCCAAGATATCATCATCATATTTATCATCTTCATAATCATCACTCTGTCTGCAGATAACTGTAACAATCTAATACTATCAACACAGTGAGAGCGCCTCTAATTGAAGTCTAGTCTCTAGTTCATTTAATAGTTATTTGTATATCTAGAGTGAGAATTGCTGTTTTTTCTCCCTGAGTGAAAAGTTTGAGCCCGAGGCGAAGCCGAGGGCAACAATTCTCGTGAGAGAGGAAAAACATTTTTCACTCGTGTTATTATACACAACATTTTTCCTCCACCTACATCTTTATAAAAACTGCAAATAAAATAATTTTTAAAAACGTACGTAACCAAACAATGTGTTACAACATAATCTGAAAAGTAAACAGAAACAGCTGGCTTGTAATCACAGTTCTCCGCTGACAGTGCTATCTGTCGGCAAAAGTTGTAACAACAATGGCCGCCACAACTACAGATATGATGAAGTTCCCGTTTCAAATTTGATTAGTTAGTAAGGAATATTCGTTGACTGGTATTCTGAATAGCATGGAATATAAAAAAGTATTCATACATTTTCTTTAGTTTAGTGATATGAGATTTGTAATAATTTTAGCATACAAACATATATTTCATATGTTGATCAAATCTGGTTCAGGTATTGAATTTAGTTGGCTCAATGACTGACTACTCTATATGCTTCCTCATCTGAGCTTAGACCTTCTTACCTATTACAATGTAAGTTTTAAAAATAGAGATGCTTCCCATGTTATTTAAATGGAGTCACTTTTCTTCCCTAGGGAGTTCTTCTGTTTTTTACTACCGAGAGCGAAAAAGTGACTCCCTGAAACGTAATACTAAAGTTTCACTTTTTCGCTCTCGCTAGTAAAAAACAGAAAAACTCTCTAGGGAGGAAAAATTACTCAATTTAAATAACATGGGAAGCATCTCTATTTTTAAAACTTACATTGTAATAGGTAAGAAGGTCTAAGCTCAGACCTTTTTTATATTCCATGCTATTCAAAATACCAGCCAACAAATATTCCTTATTAACTAATCAAATTTGAAACAGGAATTTCATCATAGCTGTAGTTGTGGCGGCCATTGTTGTTACAACTTTTGCCCACAGTTAGCGCTGTCGGCGGAGAACTGTGATTACAAGCCAGCTGTTTCTGTTTACTTTTTATATTATGTTGTGACACATTGTTTGGTCATGTACGTTTTTAAAAAGGATTTTATTAGCAGTTTTTATAAAAATGTAGGTGGAGGAAAAATGTCGTTTATATCATGAGTGAAAAATGTTTTTTCTCCCTCAGTAAAATTGTTGCCCTCGGCTTCGCCTCGGACTTCAAACTTTTCCCTCAGGGAGAAAAAACAGTACTTTTCACTTTAGAAATACAAATAACTATTTCGCTTGTGCATGGTTAATGAAGTTATACATGTATTGCTATTTCTACAAATCTTCTTCGAATTCATTTTAATCATTTGAATGATATAATCGATGGTTCATGCTCAGGCTACAAGGTTTTTCAAAATAGTTGTTTGTTAATCCACCAGAAACACCAGGCCAATAATCAAACTTGAGTGTTTGCAACCATCAGTCACTGTGCTCTCTGAGAAATCCTATCGGAAATCTTTTTGAAGGGTCCATGGATTGGTTTACTTAATGGCGATTTTCTCTCGGAAGGGGTCTTGGCTTATTCGATTTGGCGCTGAGGGTGGGATTGGTAGAGTGCCAAAGAAAGCACAAGGAACTGCTGACTGAACTCGGCCACTCCATTTTTACTACTAGCTCTATCATCCCTCTTGACTTATTATACTTCCATGTCCACAACAATCTATCACTGGATGATGAAGTACTTGGACAACTTCCTAGATCGTGAAGCGATCATTTATGGCATTGCAACATTGGAATCTCAGGATCAAATCATATGAAGGGTATGAATAAAAGTATAAAGCTGAGTACCCTTCTTAAATTATTACGTCACGACATGGTTCAGCTACTTATGACATTTTCAAGTCATTTTTATATTGAAAAGTAGCCCTAAAGAAGAAAAATCTGGTGTGGTACACTCACACAACTTTCCTTGCTCATATTTGAAACTACAATCAGACTTATGTATATATGTATATATAATTGTTTTCAGAGTACTTTTTCCTTGGTGTAAATTGTGGAATTGGATGATTTTTTTTAGTTGTCATTTTTTAAAGTCGTCAAAACATCTGTTCTACAGATGAAATATCTCGACTATGTGTTCTTTTACCTACCTACCTTATGCACGAGAAGGAGGTTACAAAGTCCATTTCTCAAGGATGGGGTGGACCCCCCATTAGTTTCCCAGGAAGGAGACTCATGCAGTTAATAAGCTGATAAATACATACAGAGTATGAATTTGAAAAAATCGCGTCAAGTTATTTTGAGAAAATCGTGAAAAACATGGTTTTTTTTAGCAATTATCCGCTATTTTTTCTCAAGTATATTACGGAGCTCCTGCAATTTTCTCAGAAATGAGACTCATGTCAATTGATAGGGCTTATCTATCCATGGATAAATTTGAAGAAAATCGTTAGAGCCGTTTTCGAGAAAACCGTGAAAAACATGGTTTTTTAGTGATTATCCGCCATTTTCCACAAGAATATTACGGAGCTCCTGCAATTTCCGAAATGAGACTCATGTCAATTGATAGGGCTTATAAATAGCTATCCATGGTATAAATTTGAAGAAAATCGTTAGAGCCGTTTTCGAGAAAACAGTGAAAAACATGGGTTTTTAGTAATTATCCGCCATTTTGAATTGAATTTTATTGAATTTCTTGTTGTCAGATCCACATGGTAGAAGGACCTTAAGTTTGAAATTTCAAGCCAATCGGTTGATTAGGAATGGAGTTATCGTGTTCACAGACATACACACATACACACACACACATCCACACACCCACACACACACACACACCACACACCCACCACACACACACACACACACACACACACACACACACACACACACACACACACACACACACAGACCACACCCCCAAAAATTATGTTTTTGGACTCAGGGGACCTTGAAACGTATAGAAAACTTGAAATTAGGGTACCTTTTTTTTGGAAAGCAATACTTTCCTTACCTATGGTAGTAGGGCAAGGAAAGTAAAAAGACATATGTAGGGCACTTATTACATCATCAAAATGATAGGGAGAGAAAAAATAAGGCAACCTTGTGCTATTCCTCTCCTCTACCAAATCTAGATAAGGTTACACATAGTCCGAAATAAGTTGGCTTGTAGTTATCCACTACAATGATATTATATACTGTATGACAATATATGCAGTTCACAATAGAATACAAACACATATTCGAATCTATTCATACATGATATCATATCTCACCAACACAACAATATATGTCTTGAAGCAATCACTATTTGTTTATGTTATTTGGCGGCCCATGTTCAATCTACTGAACCGAGCAGAGATAGGACTAAATTATAGTGAGGTCCACGTTATAATGGCCGTATTCCATAAACATTGGAGTTGCTATCCTTGTCTATCATTCCACAAAACAGATTGCACTATCCTTCTCTAGCTCTGCAACGTTACAAGATTTTCTTTGAACAATGTCGAAAATGATTAATTGACAGAATATTAATTTAATCATAATTATGAAATTTGATAGTTTTTCTTGATAGTATATCCTATCCTATATCCTATTATATTAAGCGAGCAATTTCTGTATATATCTGGTTATTTTCATATCTGGCTATTTTTATATCTTGTTATTTATGTTTTACGGATCTCGAAAACTGCTCTAACGATTTCCACGGAATTTGGAACATAGTAGTTTATGATATAAGATTCGATTGCAGTAGGTCTCATTCTTTGGAAAACTCGCTGAACGACATTAAAAGGATAATTCAACCTTGGAAAACAGATGATAATTCATCGTCTCTCGATAACAGAAGATGCGTGTGCCTGTGTGGGAGAGAGACAGAATTATTTCCAACTGTGTAATCATAATCAATCAGCGAGAAATTTTATCTTGCTAGACAATTTTTAATCGATTTGATGAGCATAATCTGATTTGTTGACATACATGATAATCCTCCTAAACTAGAGTATCTCATATATTTCAAAGTTTATCATTATTTGAAATTTCAAGTAATTAGGGTTATTCCTGTTATTAAATTTGGTTTGTATATAATTTAAATTATTATTTTTTTGTTTTCAAATGTTTAAACAGAAAATTGAACCTGAATTCCAGTGTATGGAACGTAATTCCCAGTGGAATGAAAAATCTCTCTCACAAATGCCCGATTGCACAAAAGCCGGTTAAATTTTAATCCGGAATAATTTAACGTGAACCAAATCAGAGAAGACCATTTTAAAAATACGTCTTCTGTGATTTGTTCTCCTGGAATTAATCAGGATTAGTGCAACCAGCACTAAGTACCTGATTGAATGATTGCAATATTTCAACAGCTGAGTCATAACTTTGTCACACTCCCACACACATGCACTCGTTCACTCACTTCCATTATCGACAGACGACGAAATTATCAGCTTGTCAGTTTGGTGTAAGGGCAAGCATTCCTGACTAGCAATTGGGAGGTACCGGGTTCGATTCCCGGGCTGGCAACTAATTTTTGGATAGTAGTTCTCATCGAATTTCCATCTAGCTGTTAGCCATGTTGTCAATGTCTGCAGTAGCAGAGGTCTTCGGGGTGATTTGCAGCATTTTATTTAGGATTTTCGTTCAATAATAATTATATATTAATAAGCATTTGAATAAATGCATTCTCTATTTAATTCCATCTGTAAATTATCAGCTGCTTTTCCAAGGATGAATAATTTATATTATCCTTTTAATATTCTTCAGCGTGTTCTCTCAGGGATGAGACCTGGTGCAATCGGATTTTCATATTATAAGACTACTGTGTTCCAAATTTCGTGAGAATCGTGAAGAGCCGTTTTCGAGATCGGTTTCCGATATGGACAAAATATTACAACTTATCAAAATTATGGAAATTCATCATGGATTTATTGAAAAATATAATTTTTGCTTGATAAAAATAATTGATTATTTTAAACGAGAATGAACAGTTAATATTACATCAATAAACCTGTATCAGCTACAGTCTATAGAAGGCATGACAAGACAGATGATCAGCAACGTTGTTCTGCTATCTTTCTCGACTGCCAATATAACATGGACCTGACTATAAGATCTCTGTTTCAACTCTAGAAAGAGTTGGAATCAGTCGTATTGTGATAAATGAATATTACTTGATAATAATTTGTATTGGTTCCAAACTATCCTAGTAGCCCAAAAAATATATAATTGTATTATGAGGATTATACCATAGAGGAACAATAGCATAGATATCCCATGGTATACGGCGTTTATGTCGCAACTTTTACTGTTATCTCAAGCCGATAGTCCACGTGGCTCTTTCCCGAGAAGCTTTATGACGCTGGTAGTCTCTCTTATTGTACCGTTCATACACACTTACCCGGTCAAAACAGTAAAAATCGACAGTAATCGGCTTGAGGTAACAGTAAAAGTTGCGACATAAACGCCCTATACCATGGGATATCTACTTACGCTATTGTTTCTCTATGATTGACCGAGCGAAGTGAGGTCTCAGATTCAAGTCGACGGTTTGGCATTTCTCTTAATGTTTAAATGTTTGAATGTTTAAATGTTATATGTTTTTATGTTGCGCATTTACGGCGAAACGCGGTAATAGAGTTTCGCCGTAAATGCGCAACATAAAAACATATAAACATTTAAACATTCAAACATTTAAACATTAAGAGAAATGCCAAACCGTCGACTTGAATCTGAGACCTCACTTCGCTCGGTCAATCATAGAGAAACAATAGCGTAAGTAGATATCCCATGGTATAGGGCGTTTATGTCGCAACTTTTACTGTTACCTCAAGCCGATTACTGTCGATTTTTACTGTTTTGACCGGGTAAGTGTGTATGAACGGTACAATAAGAGAGACTACCAGCGTCATAAAGCTTCTCGGGAAAGAGCCACGTGGACTATCGGCTTGAGATAACAGTAAAAGTTGCGACATAAACGCCGTATACCATGGGATATCTATGCTATTGTTCCTCTATGGTATAATCCTCATAATACAATTATATATTTTTTGGGCTACTAGGATAGTTTGGAACCAATACAAATTATTATCAAGTAATATTCATTTTATCACAATACGACTGATTCCAACTCTTTCTAGAGTTGAAACAGAGATCTTATAGTCAGGTCCATGTTATATTGGCAGTCGAGAAAGATAGCAGAACAACGTTGCTGATCATCTGTCTTGTCATGCCTTCTATAGACTGTAGCTGATACAGGTTTATTGATGTAATATTAACTGTTCATTCTCGTTTAAAATAATCAATTATATTTTATCAAGCAAAAAATTATATTTTTCAATAAATCCATGATGAATTTCCATAATTTTGATAAGTTGTAATATTTTGTCCATATCGGAAACCGATCTCGAAAACGGCTCTTCACGATTCTCACGAAATTTGGAACACAGTAGTCTTATAATATGAAAATCCGATTGCACCAGGTCTCATCCCTGAGAGAACACGCTGAAGAATATTAAAAGGATAATATAAATTATTCATCCTTGGAAAAGCAGCTGATAATTTACAGATGGAATTAAATAGAGAATGCATTTATTCAAATGCTTATTAATATATAATTATTATTGAACGAAAATCCTAAATAAAATGCTGCAAATCACCCCGAAGACCTCTGCTACTGCAGACATTGACAACATGGCTAACAGCTAGATGGAAATTCGATGAGAACTACTATCCAAAAATTAGTTGCCAGCCCGGGAATCGAACCCGGTACCTCCCAATTGCTAGTCAGGAATGCTTGCCCTTACACCAAACTGACAAGCTGATAATTTCGTCGTCTGTCGATAATGGAAGTGAGTGAACGAGTGCATGTGTGTGGGAGTGTGACAAAGTTATGACTCAGCTGTTGAAATATTGCAATCATTCAATCAGGTACTTAGTGCTGGTTGCACTAATCCTGATTAATTCCAGGAGAACAAATCACAGAAGACGTATTTTTAAAATGGTCTTCTCTGATTTGGTTCACGTTAAATTATTCCGGATTAAAATTTAACCGGCTTTTGTGCAATCGGGCATTTGTGAGAGAGATTTTTCATTCCACTGGGAATTAATTTCAATCCACTGTGATTGGATACCTTTCTGTGTAAACTATAAATTCATTTTATATATTAATATTAATGTATAAGTGAATAAGTTATATTAAGACTCCACGTCGGCGTACAAGTTTTCTTTTGCCGACGTGTAGCACAAAGTTGTCAATTTCCTTTCAGTTGTATTCTGTATATATTTTTGTGCAATAAACGATTTGATTTGATTATAATTTCATCTTTGGTAGTAAATATTCTATGCTTTTGTACTCCAGAGCAATGCTCGATCCCCCGATAATCATTCTAATAATTGTCTTGATAAATTCTTCTCCTTCTCTAAGCGCTACAGTCCTGGGTGGACCTTGGCTTTCTCAACTATTTGCCTCCATTCATCTCGCACCACTGCTTTTCGTCTCCAGCCTCTCACTGACATTGACGTCAGGTCGTTCTCAACATCTTCATCTTCGTCCCACATCGTCTCCTCGGTCTACCTCTCTTCCTTGTGCCCAGCATACTGCCTTCAAGCATCTGTTTCTGTATTCTATTGTCGCTCATTCTGTATAAATTATGACTCTTGCTGAATTAATGATTGATTGATTGATTGATTGATTGATTGATTGATTGTTGTTGTAGGTGGTGCCAGGAATGTGACAGGAGCTGTTGTGTTGTCATTTGTCGGCGGCGGAGGCGGGATGAGGCGGCGACGGGCGGTTGTGGGAGCAGGGGCGGGTGTGAGGCCGGGGGCGGACGCAGCTGTGGGGCGGCTGCTTTGGGTGCTGGTGATGGTGATAGTGATTTGTGCCCAGGGCGCCAACACTGCCGAGCCGCATTCGTCCACAACTACCACCGCCCTACCTACCACCACTGAAGGTAACAAACAACACTAAATACAGCACTAGAAATGACACTAGGGTTAGATAAAAAGACTAAGGTCTGGTTGTACAAAAACCGTTTAAATTTTAACCGTGATTCTGCGAGAACTAATCATAGAAGGCGTTTTTGAAAAGACGGCTTCTTTGATTGGTTCTCGTGGAATTAATCACGGTTAAAATTTAACAGGCTTTTGTGCAACCGGCACTAAGAAATTGTCAAAAACCACAGATTTTATTGAATGTTAGAAAGACCGGTTACGTTTGTTAAACCATTGTCAATCTCTGAGAAACTAGTTAAGGTTAGGTTAAACTAGTTTATCAGAGATTAACAATGGTGTAACAACCGAAACCGGTCTTTCTACTTTTAATAAAATTTGTGGTTTTCGACAATTTCTTAGTATTTTTATTCAATATAAATAATTAGCACAATATCAATTTCTCAACTACACAAAAAGTGACACTAGTATTTTATAAGTCTCTTGATGTCTCTATTCTTCCCTAGCTCCGCAATGATGTCAGATCGTTTATCAACAATGTGGAAATGTGATTAATTAACAAAATAGTTTATCTCAATTATAATTAAAATTCATTATCAAATCATTGAAATATAAATTTTCTTGATGAATTAAACATGATTGATTATTTTCAAACAAGAATTAACAGTTGATATTACATCAAATATACCGGTGTCAGCTATCCTCCACAGAAGGCAGTGGCAAGGCAGAAAATCGGCGACCCTGTCTCCTATCTTTCTCCACAGCCATTATAACGTGGACCTCACTATAGCTCAGGTGATGAATAAAAACTGGCGCCGAGCGTTAAGAATTCCAATATTCGAAATGCACAGCCGGAATTTAGGGTTGGTGGGGGTGGGGAGTTTTGAAAGGCGACGACGGGGGAGGGGTTGTTTAGCGATTATGTGCGTGCGTGAGTACGTA